>NC_135550.1:28939175-29229175 GCF_964340395.1 Glandiceps talaboti | reverse complement strand
TTGGCTAACGAGACCTGTTTGTTGTAAATAATCATATATCAGTCGCTTGAAATTTCAGTAATTTTATCTTGTTTTATTTTATTTTATTTTATTTCTATTTTTACTAGTTTTGTAAATATTGTATGCATTTTTATTTAGTCTTTTCCAATTTCAGAGTGTCTGTAAATGGGGTAATCCTGTAGATATCTCAAATAAATAAATAAATAAATAAATAAATAAATAAGAAGTGATAATCTGTAGCAAAGGTACCCCTCCCCCACCACCCACCCACCCACCCACCGGGAGGTACCCAAATCGTTCAGCGTATTGGGCGTGAAGTACTCCCCGTGATGCACTGCTCCAAAGGCTACTTCCTGCGCGGGTGGTTGGAATCTCGTTTCCCCCAGACGGTCGTCTCGTAGGCAGAGCCCCCTCAACGGCGAGAGTATGGGTAACCCGAGAATATTGTGTTCGTGGAAATACACCAGGAAGTAGCTCAGATAAATAGCTGCTGAGGACGCGCTAGATTAATTCGCTCGAAACACACTTTTACAGCTGTAATTATGGCGGCAGCGGCGACAGCATTGCCCGACCAACCACCAGAAACTAAGGAAGATTTTGTCGCTATGGCAAAAGAGGCAGACATTGATGAGAGGTACGATCAAATGGTTGATCTGATGAAACGAGTAGCGAATATGGAGAATGTCGATATGGAAGTAGAAGAACGAAGTCTGTTAGCCATAGCTTACAAAAACGTCGTCGGCGCACGTCGCGCTTCTTGGAAAATTATCAGCAGTATTGAAGAGAAAGAAGAAAAGAGGGGCGATCAAGAAAAACTTGAAATGATTCGAACCTACAAAGAACAAATTATAAAAGAGTTGACAGACATTTGTAACGATATTTTCCGTTTGCTAGATAGATTGATCCCAAAAGCCAACGAGGAGTCCAAAGTCTTCTACCATAAAATGCAGGGAGATTATAATCGTTATATGGCGGAGTGGTCACCTCGTGACACTAAGGAAAGCCACAAGACCACCAGTAGATCCGCGTACGAAAAGGCAACAGACTTGGCGAACTTCAAGCTACCAACAACAAACCCAGTCCGTCTTGGCGTTGCCCTTTGTTTCTCCATGTTCATATATGAAATCGAGGAGAAGCACACGGAAGCGTTCGAAGTTGCATATGGTGCCTTTGACAATGCTATCGGCGATCTCGACACCCTCCCGGACGAGGTCTACAAAGATGCCACTCATCTCATGCAGCTGATACGGGATAACTTGCTTCAGTGGAAAAGAGATGCCCGTGAGAGAGGTGAACCGATGGAGGAAGATGATGATGATGATTATTATGACGACGACGATGATTTCTATGACAGCAGCAGCAGTGGTAGTGAAAGCAGTATGAGCAGTATCAGTGATGACCCTGGGATGAGTGACTAACTGAAAACTACGACAGACAAACATTCTGAACATTGAATTGTTCTTACATAAAATATATATCCGATCCAATATATGTATCGATTCAGAAGCAAAAATACTCGGGTGATATCAATTTGTTTGCAGTGGTTTCCATTAGCAGTACATAAATTATCAAAGTCATCCTAAATAATAGAGCCTATAATTGTCAAATATTATCCTTCAAAAGGAAAAGTTGGATCTACTATTTTAATTTTATTTGTATTTTTTTCTGGCACTATAATTGCTATTTACCAATGGCCATAAATCATATTAAAGTGCATTTCCTTCATGCCACTGTGACATGAAATCAGGAAAATTTTGGGTTAAAAGATAATAGTTTGTGAATTCTCAGTACCTGCAATGACATTTTACCTCATGCCAAGCTAGAGGGTTGACTAATTCTCACGCGCACCTATGTAGTGTAATGCATGTGAAGCGAGTGGAACAGAAGTTAGTCAGACTTATGCTTTGGGAATGTTTATCATGCCTATATGTTTAATGGCTACAATAAACTAATTTATCAATTTATTCCATCATTCAAATTCATTAAAAATGAAAGCCTTGATTCATACATCTTTCTGAGAATTGTAAATACAAAATGTAGCTCACATTTAATAGTGGTATCATCATCCCAGGGGCAACTTCCATAGGTGACAATAAAGGGTTGACATAAAGAGGTCCCTTTTTAATGCCTGTGATGGAGGTATGAGAAAGCCTCAAAGGGAATACTATCTTATTTAAAAAATTTAGTTTTCTTTAATAGGATGATAAAAGTTGAAATAATATAAGTTCTCCTTCATGATTATCAGCAATGTTACTGCAAGGCTAATGTGATATTTGAAATGGTTACATTCTGGATGTAGACAGATACATTGTATGATATCTGATGTTTCATTTAGTGAAACAAACATGAAATATAGCAAAATTCCATTTTCAACCAAATTACCTCTTGAATATTAATGGAATTTTGTATTGTACAACAAAATTTGGTTTCTGCATCTCTCATTTTTAAGAATTCAATCATGTTGTTTACATATATGTATGTCTTTCTGGTCATCACAATGAATCCAATCAATTGACCACACAACTTAGATATCACCATGGTAATCAATTGACCACACAGCTTAGATATCACCATGGTAATCAATTGACCACACAGCTTAGATATCACCATGGTAATCAATTGACCACACAGCTTAGATATCACCATGGTAATCATGTAAAGCTAGATGAAGTCGGTTACCTGAAACATGATATTTAATTTCTGATGTGACAATATCACCAACATTGTAATATTTTCTGTACCAGCTATCTTCAGGATTAAAATGTAACACTTCTTCTTACAATGCTGATCATAATATCATTTTATTTGTGATGATTTCATTGTAAAATACAGAAAGTCTCTGTTCTTTTGACTTTTGGTGGTGGTAGTTTATCAGTTCTTTTAAAAGTCATGTTATTTTGAAGAGTTTGGAGTAGCGATTTCACATATTTGTTTCATTTTTTCCTTTGTTGCCTCACCTCAGATGACCTTTGATCTTTCATGTTATTGTGAATTGGAAACTATTCGTGAGCAACACAGCTATGTATTAGCATTGTAAAATTTATATAGCACCCAAGTCAGAGTCTCATAAACAGGAATGAAACCAACAAGTTAGTTTCAGCAGAAGAGAGAAAACATGTATTGACCCCAAAAAAGGAATTGTTTCTGGTCAGGACACTTTGTCTCTAAAATGGTGTAATGATGTGATTTTTTTTTTCAATTCTCAACAAACCTGTCACTCAGTCTACTATGGCAGTTACTGTTCTTTTTATTTGGTACTTCAGAGCAAGTGTGTATGTAGGGCAGATATCTTTTGCTATGCTTGTTCATGATTGGCTCTGCAGTTGTCTTCACTGAAGTAGGGAGTGTTATTTTTTGTGTTTCCCCACAGATCTGCAGACTGCATGGGCTGGACAACCACAAAAAAAAGAGACTGATGTGGGATAATTAAGTGATGCGTGCACTGACCAGAAACAACTTCTTTTTTTTTTCTTTCTTTTTCTTTTTTTTTTTGGGGGGGGGGGCCTTATCTTTTGTAAATAATGAAATATATTTTCTCAAATTTATGTCATGTAACATATATAGCTGAATGTTAACTTCAATAGTCACAACTCGTTCTACATTTGTATACTTATAGGCAGATAGATATGTTTATTTGTTGTGTGCAATAATTTGAATCATCAAGGTTATCACATGTATATTAACTGTATATGCAGACAAGAAAACAGATCAACTGAAGATTGCTATAACTGGTACTTGATACTACAGTATTATGAATTATACCAGTAATTTGGCTTATGATATTTTGATATTCCATAATTATTTACATAATGGAAAAATATAGTTTTAAACTTAAAGTCAGATTTTAAATTGATAACAAATGTACAAACATTTTTTTGAAAAAAGTAAAATTGTGTTAATGTAACCAGGGTGAAAATGTTAATTTCTCATTTTTCCTTGATAATGCGTTTCAATAAAGTCCCTGTTAATGTTCAATGCAGAGATCATTCTGTGCTGCAAGTTATATATTCTTATTATACACATGTTGACTGATCGCGAGGACATCATATATCTGTTTCCTCAAGGGACTGTGGTCACCCCAGTACAGACTGTTTTGGGATGACCCACAGTCCCTATAAAAATGTATGTGTGATTGAAGGCTTGATTGGATTCAAATGGTAAGTAATTGAACTAAATGGTTACTATGTCCATGACATAATTAACAAGTCAGCCTTCAATGTTGTCTACTTCTGATCATCACAGTCCCCAATAGAGGGCAGCATTTATTGTGTGGCAACTATCATCAGACAGCCAGTATTTTTTTTAATTCAATCATATCTGATACTGTTTGGTGGATTGGATTCAAACGGCAAGTCATTTATTGTTTTGCTAGTATAGGGGGTCTTGGGTAGATCTATGTGTCTGCAGGCATTTTTCCTGCATTTATAATTGAAAGTCAGGTGTTGGTGTCTAGTATTGTGAATGGAATATAACTACAAAATTCTTGACCTTATCTGATTGACATTGGGGGCGCTCTTCAACAGAAATATGATGGTTGCCTTGACAGTGCCTGGTTCTGTTTTATGATAACTGTAAAGTGAGGTGTTTGACCTATTTGTTATATTTTATAGTGTAGAATATTGAGCTGGTTTCACATTGTCACTTCACTTCAGGGCTGATATTACACTTCTCAGCTGACTATTGAATAGAATTGGACATATTAAAATTTTAACATTTATTTTTATGTGATCTACTACAAAGACTGGTCATAATGAATGAGTATGCCTACACCTACACACATTACAGGAGTATGTAAAATGCTAAATTTTGGCCTCAAGACTTCAATATTAATCACAGCCCATATTGAGTGAATTTACTTTCTATCAGTATAGTAGTTTAACTACCTCTTCACATGTTAGGATTTGAAAATTTGGACATTGAACACCATCACAACCTAAATTTGAAAGATTCAAACTTTTAATGTATTTTTGTAATAAAGTGTTTTGTAGCATTTATATTTTACATTCCTTTTGAACAATTTGCTGCCTGACCAACAAGAAAAGAATAAGATGTTTCTGAAGCCACAACAGATATATGATTTCATGACTGCACTTGGAAAACAAAAGATATCAAATAAACTTCTTAGGCCAACTCAAAGACACGGCTGCCAACTCAAAGACACGGCTGCCAACTCAAAGACATGGCTGCCAACTCAAAGACACGGCTGCCAACTCAAAGACACGGCTGCCAACTCAAAGACAAGGCTTCCAACTCTAAGACATGGCTGCCAACTCAAAGACACGGCTGCCAACTCAAAGACACGGCTGCCAACTCAAAGACACGGCTGCCAACTCAAAGACATGGCTGCCAACTCAAAGACACGGCTGCCAACTCAAAGACACGGCTGCCAACTCAAAGACACGGCTGCCAACTCAAAGACAAGGCTTCCAACTCTAAGACATGGCTGCCAACTCAAAGACACGGCTGCCAACTCAAAGACACGGCTGCCAACTCAAAGACACGGCTGCCAACTCAAAGACACGGCTTCCAACTCAAAGACATGGCTGCCAACTCAAAGACAAGGCTTCCAACTCAAAGACATGGCTGCCAACTCTAAGACATGGCTGCCAACTCAAAGACATGGCTGCCAACTCTAAGACATGGCTTCCAACTCAAAGACATGGCTGCCAACTCAAAGACATGGCTGCCAACTCTAAGACATGGCTGCCAACTCAAAGACATGGCTGCCAACTCTAAGACATGGCTGCCAACTCAAAGACATGGCTGCCAACTCAAAGACATGGCTGCCAACTCTAAGACATGGCTGCCAACTCTAAGACATGGCTGCCGATATTGCAAGGAACTAGAAAATGAACAATGAATGAGGTCTAGTTTTAACTCAGTTTTTCTCATAATGAAAGTGAAATAAATCACTCTATAAAACACAAAGTTAACAACAATGTCTTTATTTCCTGATGTGACATTCCACTGGAGCAGATATGTACATCATGTTATGCATTGGAACCTTTCTTACAGGAACCTGAAATAATACTACACATCTGACAAAACCTCTTATGCCATGTACTGATGACAAATGTACTTGGCAATATGAAATTTAAATTTTACTGAAATTTTGTAATGTTATCGGCATTACTAACACACTATTGTTTGACTTTGTAAAGTTATCAGTATTACTAACACACTATTGTTTGACTTTCAATACACAGAATATCACAAGAACTTAATCACTACATTATTAAAGTGCTAAACAAAATATAAAAAGATTAAAGTGAGTGAAAGTTTTGTATTGCACCAGAAAGTTATAATACACAGAATGTCACAATATGATAACTACTGTGACTGATATGTCTGATATAAAAAAAATCCAAATAAAGATACACCTTTTGGAAAAGTACATCCTCCTTAACAGAAATTAACAAATAAATAGTTCAAATAAAATTGTGCTCTCTCAAATAATATAAAGTTCCAGGGACTAAAAACAGGCAAAACCAATTATTTTCAACCAAATGGTCAGCATTTTATTGTGACAAGAACACTTTAATCACTTCAACCATAAGATGTTTATGAAATAAATAAAAATATGAACAATATTCATCGTTCACATAATGTATTTTTAGAAGTCAGAACAAACTGTTATTTTATTACACTAATGTTTTCATCCAAAACACCACCACTAGAGGACACAAACCTGTATAAATACACTGGGTATTACACTTACCTGCTGTCAAGTACACTAAAGATGTTTTCACAGCCTATACTGGAACAAGCATTTGGCTCAGTAATGTCAATATTGTGCACTTCATGTTTAAAATACAAAAAATTCCTGGAATGCTCTCTGTGTTAGCTACCCTTACATGTACCCTTCTTATCAGAAATGGACCCTATGTATAACTGATGTTCAACTCTGCCATAGGTCATCAATTTGTGCAAGTCCTCCTTACATAGACCAAATATCTGGTAATTTGTTCTCAAAAGCACCCCATCCCCATTACAGGACAAGTCTGCTATTACCATTCTACATGGTACAACTTCATTACCTTGACTGCAAAAATCTGTGCCATAATGCCCCACCCTTGTCCACTCACCCATCCCCTTTACAGGACAAGTCCATTATTACCATTCTACATGGCATAACTTGATTACCTTGACTGCAATAATCTGTGCCATAATGCCCCACCCTTGTCCACTCACCCACCCCCTTTACAGGACAAGTCCATTATTACCATTCTACATGGCATAACTTGATTACCTTGACTGCAATAATCTGTGCCATAATGCCCCACCCTTGTCCCCTCCCCCATCCCCTTTACAGGACAAGTCCATTATTACCATTCTACATGGCACAACCTGATTACCTTGACTGCAATAATCTGTGCCATAAACACGAGAATAGTATATTGTTTGTTGTCCAACCAATCAAATGATTTTTTCAATTCTAATATTCTGTAATATTTTCATTTTCTAGATAAATATTGAACTGTTCATACATATTATGTACATTGTGCCTTTGCACATTAAACTTTCCCTAATAACCTCCACACTTAACCATAATTCAGCTAGATAACAAAGGTCCAATTAAACTTAATGACAATTGCTTACATGGGACTATATCACAACACTAGTCATTTTTCAGGCAAGAGAGTGGTCATAAATGTCACATCAAATTGGAACCATTTCTACACATGTGTATATCAATAAAGTGACAATCCTATGTCCAGTACAGACAGTACAAAGGTTTACTAACTACCCATGAAGTGTTTTCCCCAATTTGCTAAGGTATGTAAGAGCGTGAGAAAAGTTTGAAGTTTTGAGTCTAATACACGTACTCTAACTGATACAATGTACTTGGAAATGAAACTATTAAAATTTCAGAGCACCCTGATAAGCTTCATTTACTGGCACATTTAAACTAAAGTATTGATTTACATCCACAGAATACACCATCTAGTAACACAGGTGTGTTTTCAACATAAAGACTTTAGTCAACAATAAATAAAAATACTTGATTTCTGAAGCTTTGTTCAAATACTCATGTGAAAGCTAGAAAACTGCAAGGACTAGATTAGTACAAGTGTTACAAGAAAAACTAAACCATTCTACAACTGTAGAGTTCATCTACAACTACTCACTTTTTGGGAGATACACACATCAAGATGTCAAGTTATTATTATTTTTAATATTTACAAGTTTAACAATTATGAGATAAAAAAATGACTGAATTTGCATTGTATACATTTCACATTGTGAAATTGATATTAAAATCCTTTCATATCTGTAAATGGTAAGCCCTGCTGACAAACATATGATGGGTACTAAGCAGCATTCTGTTCATTCTTCATCATCAGGATCATATGCCAATACTGGACCTAACCACTTCTCTATCTCTGCAACATCAACTTCCTTCCTACTAGCATAGTTTGTAACCTGACGAAAATCAAACAAAGTGATATTAAATTACAAATTTTGAAATCTGTCTTAGCAGACACAGAGTAACATAAGACATCTTTTCTTTGCAGACAAAATACAAAGTCAAAAATGCTGTCTATTGAAAATAATAGGTTGAAAAAAAAGGACAATATAGCAGATATCCATGAAATGTTGACTGTAGACATACTTTTATGATACAATAATGGGTAAACATTTAATAGACACTTCATACTGTCCTGAGGGTGTCCTGAATTGACAGATCTCACTGTGTATATCACATAGTACTACATGTACTACTGTAGCATTACATAGAGAAGTCCAATTGTATCAATATTCGATTACAAGGGTAATCATGGAATACTGACAAGTCAAAGGCTTACAGCTATTCCTTCTCCCTATCCATAGCAACAGAACACAAACATTTACCTGATCTTTGCCTACTTTTCCGACAGCAAAGTAGTAGGAGCTGGGGTTGGCAAAGAAAAGACCAGACACTGAAGCTGCTGGTTCCATGGCTAAGGATTCTGTCAATTTGATTCCTGTTACGTCTGCATCCATGAGTTTCCACATGGTAAGTTTCTCCAGATGGTCTGGTTGACTAGGATAACCTGGTGCTGGTCGTATTCCCTAAAAATGATGGAATTTTCAGAATGACTTAATTAAATGCCTTGAATTCTATCTTTGCTTGTACTTCAAATAGATGAATGTATACGCTGCTGACAATGACTATTTTTTTCTACATTCCTAACAATCCAGAATTCCTATATCATCAAACTGTCATAGATGGTCATAGTAAACTTTTGTTTGACTTCTGGCAAATCAATTTTACCATTAAAGATATTAATATGGTACACAAGCATTACTTCACATTATTCCTACAAAGCTCCATGATGCATTTACTGAAGCATGTGTATCTAATAAACCTTTCAGAGGTGTGCTGTTTACTATCTACATCTATTCATTCAATACCCATGTCAATGAATACTGTGACATCTTATTTATTCTCTACAGCTACTCTTAACACTTGAAGATATCACACACTTATTGCCTGGCCTTATTCGGGCACGAGTAGACATTTATCGCCTTGAGGGCTGTTATGCAGCATCTATATCCCAAGGCTGAAATCTGGGGGGAAACAGTTGCTACATACCAGCATGAGGTGTAATATGACGTCTACTAGTGCCCGAATAACGTCAGGAAATAAGAGTATTATAACATATCACATTCAAGGCACATATTATCTCTAAAGTCAAAGTAAATCACAAGTAATAGGTCCCTTGTGCTACTCTAAGACTGCCCTACAGAAAGTAGAAAACAAATATTGCCCTTTGTATGCAAACTGGGGTCACTATGGGTCGCTGGTCCATACCACATGACATGGTCTAAGCCAATCACTGAAGGTTTCATGAAAACAAGGTGTTATACAACTGCATAAAATCAAGCAATAGACAACTTATGATTTGACTTACATCATATCTAATCTTGTGTAGATCATGGGCATCTAGGGATTCTTCTGTATCATATCCCCAGAATTCTTTCCTGACTCTCTCATGCATCTCTTCTGCAAAAGCCTGTCAACAAGTAAATGTATGAACTCAATTAATGTCACACTTTGTACTATCCAACTTAGCTGTTTTGTTGTTCCATCTTGATGCCCCATTGACTACAATATATAGATTAGTACTCATAGTATGTGCAAGATTAACATGGACATTTGGTTAAGGTGAAAAGAAAAACCAAGCTGTAAACATTAATATGTTGTAGACATCATAGAATCAAGTTCAGTCGAATGCATACAAATCCATAGACCATGGTCAAACTTATTTTTTGATCATTTACATCCAGTGTTCTCCAAAAATTTGTGATCCATCAAACTGACTCCACTTCTACTTTTCTGAAAGAGTTGACCAAATGAAACCTACCTCAGCCAACCTATCTGCTAATGCTTTCACCATGATACTGTTGTAATCATCAAACTCCTCTTCATACTGTTGACAGAGTTCTGACACACCAAATCCTGCTGACACAGCAAATGCTCCAATATAGTCTGCAATATCTGATTGCTTTGGTGCAACAAAGTCTGACAGACAAACATAAGGTTCATCTGACTCTTTCTCAGCTTGTTGTCTGAGTCCATAGAACACAGCAGCAGGTTCTCCACTCCTTGGCATTAAATCTTCTTTGTACACATGTATATCATCCCCTACACTACAGGCTGGCCAGAATGCACACACACCAGTAGCTTTCAACAGTTTATTGTCTATGAATTTTTTCAGCATGTCTTGGGCATCATTAAATACTCTCTTTGCTTCCTCTCCTGTGAATTGAAATTTCAAAAGTGTAAGGTATTTGGTTGTTTAGCTACTCCAGTGTACATCCTCTAAAATTTGGATTCTGAGTACTATTAAGCCCAACACTACTTTGTTAGTGGACATTTCATGTCAGCATTTCCTGTCCATTTCAAAGTCAAGACAGACCTTACACAAGCTCTATCTGCACATGGATCTAAAAATACACGATTTAGTAATTCCAATTCGTACTAAAATAATATTGTCTTCAATGTGGTTAACAACAGATCAAGTATACTGCATTCCTTCAACAACATTTATCTAACACTTGATTTGAAAAAAAACTAACTTACCAACATTCTTATCATTGAATATCTTGGGATAACCTGTTTTGATATTTTCACTAACCTACCAACATTCTTGTCATTGAATATGTTGGGATAACCTCTGTTAGGATATTTTCACTAACTTACCAACAGTCTTGTCATTGAATATGTTGGGATAACCTCTGCTAGGATATTTTCACTAACTTACCAACAGTCTTGTCATTGAATATGTTGGGATAACCTCTGTTAGGATATTTTCACTAACTTACCAACAGTCTTGTCATTGAATAACTTGGGATAACCTGTTTTGATATTTTCACTAACTTACTAACAGTCTTGTCATTGAATATCTTGGATAACCTCTGTTAGGATATTTTCACTAACTTACCAACAGCCTTGTCATTGAATATCTTGGGATAACCTCTGTTAGGATATTTTCCCCTTAGTTGCCAGACATCAAAGAATGGTTTCCAATCGATGTAAGAAGTTAGTCTTGACAAATCATAGTCTTCAAACACCTTTGTACCTAGGAATGTGGGTGGTTCTGTATACAAATCAACAAGAGATAGGAGGGTTGTAAGAATTTCCATCACATCAGACTCATCAACCATAGTTCTGTTCAATGGTACCGATACTATACAGCGAATTTCTCAATACCGTGCAGCTTTTCTGTTTGATACAACCACACAGCAACCAAAAAGAAACTGAACATGTTAAGATTGAATGTGTACAATATCTTGCTACATTTTGTCAAAATGAAATGAACTACACATGACACCATACAGACATCAAATGAACATCGCACCCTTCATGGGGTGTTTGATACTAAGAAAAATATAGCGCCCAAATATCTACACAGAGTTGAAATACATTTAAATTGTTTAGACTAAATGTAGCTAAAAATGTGATCTTGCTATTGAAGTGTGGCATATGAAGTTTCTTATTGCTTTCTGCATGGCTGTATCAAACAGAAAAGCTGAACAATATTGTGAAATTCACTGTAAAAGGGTCAATTCACACCAAATAATTTACTTGTTTCGACACAAAGTAAGATGTGTGTCTTCAGTTTGTTCTTGAAAATGTCCGGATTAGATGCACACCAGTGGTAAAGAATTCCAGTCATTGGTTTACATATAATAAATCAGCACAATCTTCAAACACAGACTGCAGATCTCTATCAGGCCTTACTGAATGTTTTCAAGTTGTTGGGGGGAGTATATTTATAGCACAACTTCATCTGCATAACTGTCATGTGATGTGAAACTATACACAAACAATAATAAATATGACTTACTTGGTTTAGGTGCCCCAATCCAATCAATTTCTAATTTCTTATTTCTGGCTTTCTCAATGGAAAGATATTTCCTATCCTGAAAAGTAAAGGAAATATTTCAATTTCAACCTTATATTGATAAAATTACATGATTTGACAGTTATTTTGTGATGGCTTAAATTCTTACTAAAATATTCATAAAAATGTTTGAAATTATCCTCAAGTTTAAAAAAATGTATATCTGTTCAATGGATATTTATTCTGGGCATGTACCTGTCCCATATAATATCTTCACTTGAGATAGTCAAGCATTAGATAGTCACAAACTGGTATCATTTTCCTCTTAGTTAGCTTGAGGGGGTTGAACGACTTGTAAAACTTAACCTTGTGAAGTAATCTCACTTTACAATTTGTTAAACCATATAGCTATTGTAGAAATGACTATTACCACTCTTAATAGAAACATCACTTCATCTTTCACAACAAGTACAACTGTACACATACCTTCAGTGAATCGTAATGGTCTTCTCTCACATCTTCATAATCTTCAACTATTTCTTCCAAATATTCTTCACGCAGGTCATCATTCAACAGTGTTGAACACTGTAAATAAACATGTTATAGCCATGAATAGAAATTGATTAAGTAGAAAATGGTCAAGCTAGTACAGTATAAACAGACCATCAGCACTTGGTAAAAGATAAAGTCATGGTAACAGTACTTCTATGTTGATTATATGTATAACAGGAGTATTTGTGAGTCATTGGAATTCATACATATCTTCCTCATAAAGCAGTCTGAACAAATATTGAAATATACATTCTCTGTTGCCATAGTGATTGAATATATTTGCAGTCAGACATCTTTAATCTTGAACACATTGACGGTATAATTACCACAACAACACTCCTTGAGGCATCCAATACATGTATGACTGGTGATGTATATCTGGGTGATATTTTCACAGCTGTGTGAGTCTTTGATGTGGTGGCACCTCCAATCAGTAGGGGTACTTTGAAACCCTGTCTCTCCATCTCCTTAGCAACATGAATCATTTCATCCAAAGATGGTGTAATCAAACCAGACAATCCAATGATATCTGTTGGCATAGGAATGGTTTTAATCAATCACTGACATCACAAAAACTACATACCTAAGATGATATGGTAATGTAATATTTACTATCTTTCTGTTCAGATGCTTGATCTTTAAATAAACGTTGAAGCCAAAGTAATTCTAGTTCTGTCCACACAGTGGAGACAAAAAGTCTTGTATATCATTACACTTTTTGAAAAAATCTGTGACTGATAAAATTTCTCCAATAGCTTTAATGACAGAATGAAAGACATAAACCAACAGACTCACAGAAGCATGGATATGTACACATACATACACAGACACGCTGTATGTACCCTTGCATGCATGCATGTTTGCGCACATGCACGCACGCACGCACACGCACACGCACACACACACACACACACACACACACACACACACACACACACACACACACACACACACAAAGCACACTATATCTACCTGCTTTTGCTTCAATTGCTGTTCTGAGGATTTTCTCACATGGTGTCATGACGCCTAAATCAATAACTCTAAAGTTATTGCACCCCAGTACAACGCCAACAATGTTCTTTCCAATGTCATGGACATCACCCTTGACTGTGGCAATCACTACTGTACCAACATAGTGATCCTGTAACATAATGAAGCAGGAACAATAGATAATGTTTAAGTACATGTATGTCACTATGGCCATTTATATATCCATATATCTTGGCTATATGAAATGAAATCACTACTGACAGTCTGTGATGGACAAACATACATCAAAGGTTTGATATGTTCACTTTTGCTTTCTCCTACATTGCATACACTTTATTATATTATACCAGTATATTGAGGGCGAAAATCGTGAGATCTGATTGGTCTAGACATCGAACTAGCGCGTCTAAAATGAGCGATAATGCACAGTTGGCACGCCTCCAAATTTTGATGTTCACTGTTTGTGTAGAACGTTGTAGTCCGTGCAGGGATGGGGGCGCAAATGAAACCAGAAAATGTTGCGTCTTATCTTGTTTCCGATATTTTCAATATACTGGTATAATATAATAGCGATAAACCACCCCCTGGGAATGGTATACCACTCGGTTTTGACCAGTGAACTCAATATATGCACTCACTATTGCTCGTGCATATATTTCGTTCACTGGTCAAAACCTCTTGGTATACCATCCCCAGGGGTGGTTTATTGCTTAAATATTCAAATGAAAACATTTCCAAAAATACAGCCTATACACTACTCTGGCTGTACAAGTCATTACATGTACAAATTCAATTGATGATGTCATCTCAATTCACATTACTACCGTAGTACATCTATGTTACTTACCACTGAAGCATTGGGATCAGTCTCCAGCATCTTGGCCAGCTGCTCTTCCTTCTCTTTCTCCATGAATGGAATCAGATGACCCACAGCTTTCTTCATAACACGAGCTGACTTGATGACTTGAGGCAAGAACATTTTACCAGCACCAAACAAGTCTCCAACTATGCTCATACCCTACGGCAATAACGCATGACAAAATTGTAATTCTTAAGACCCAGTCAATCATGTTGATGTTAATGTAACAGTTGTTGCAGTAAGGTTATTAATATCTCATTCTCCTCTAAAACATCAGTCCTTTCTTATGATATTTTCAACTTGATCTGTCCTGGACAAGATTCCAAGATATACGTTTTCAACACCAAAAAAGCTTTACATACCTCAGTAAACAGATTCATAAGGTTGGAACTTCAATAATAAAGCAAAGTTCTTTGATACACAACCAAGGTACATTTGTTCATGTCTACATTTCGGCAATGTGATTGCAGTCTTCCTCAGGACAAATGGAGTGATGAACAGGGATGAAAGTGGATTTATCCTCCCCAGTGGACAAAGGGGGATTTCGACCCAGTTACATATGGTACCATTTATTCACCACACCGCCATCTAGTGGTGAACAGTAATCATCCTCAGTTTGTCCTGAAGTAGGCAACAGTTGCTGAAACATAGACATTAACAACAGTATCTTGGTTGTGAACCAAAGAACATTGCTATAAGCTTTACATACTCCTGACATAGACTGAAGGATATGTTGTTGTACACAATCCTTTCATCACTTGCTACTATTAAAAGGAGTGTACACAACAACGAGTCTCCCACTCTATCTCTTGACAGTTCTTGAATACTTGGGTCAAAGGGCAATAGAATACCTTCATTAAAGGTCCCTCTATCACATTCAGTGGTCTTGGATATCTGACTTGGTCCTGTCTTGCTTCTTCAGTGTCTTCAACGACAAACTTGTCAATACCCTTTAAAGTTGAAACAAAGACAATCTTTGAGTACGAATGGAATGGCAATGTTCTTCCAAAATGCAATCAGTTACATCTTATTTAAAACCATCTCAAGAGAGAATGTAGAATAAAATTGAATGACTTATTCAAAATTACACTTTATACTATAAAATGTGGAATTTAAGTTATGAACTTTGTTTTTTCAAAAAAGTTATATTGGCAAAGTACCTTGACTAGTGAATGTTCTAAACGAGTCTCTACATCTTCACTTCTCCATGCATCAACATCAACAGCTTTCTTTGAGTCTGACTTCAGTGACTGTAAAATGAAAGATAACCACAATATATCACAAAAACATTCCTTTGAATAGCACACGACAGTTCTTCATGATAGCTATATGTTGTATTTGATATGTGATATGTGATGACCAGACGGTATCATTAGAGAGTTAACTACATCTGAACTTTTCTGTCAACAATCTCATACCTAGCCTACATTATTTTTATACAAAGATCACCATATATTCAGGAATTGGTACACACAATAGTGATACTGTTTATCAAATCTTTACTCTGGTACAGGTAACACTCCTATAATTACAGAAATTGCAAAAATTCTTTTAAATATCAGGAATCAACAGTAAGCTGTTAACAGACATAATAACATCTGAATGAATGATTTTTCAACAGCTTCATCATTTGGCAATATAGATTTTTTTATTTTATGGACAACTTAAAAGCTTATGATTTTCATATTACAATTTACAGTATCAGTCATGAAATGAAAATAAAAGCAATATATTTGGCAACATGTGACAAAAGAATTTTGAAATTTTTGATGACAAAAAGACATTGGTTGACATGATTTTACCTGAGCCAGTTCTAATACTTTCTCTGTAGCTGCTGGATCTCTATTCCATATCAAGTCTTCACAGAGTTGTAAAAGTTTGGGATCAATATCATCATACAGAGGTAGATTACCAGCATTCACAATACCCATGTCCATACCAGACTGTAAACAGTGAAATTTGAATTAGGGAAAAAAGGCTGGATTCATGTAACAATTTGCCACACTGACTATCTTTCTGTGAGTGCATCTACTACTAGTATGTCATATGCTTGTCTACATAAATCTTTTTCAATATCACAAAGTTTTGTTGTTGACAGTGGGAAATGATAGTGTCAGTACTACCAACACTCACAATTCTATAGTATTACAGGTAAATCAAAGTTGTAGGTAACTTCAACATTACATGATTTTGTTTCTGGTACTATATGTCTACTATAACAAGCAGATAACAGCTCATTTCCTCCTACCTTGATAGCATGGTACAAGAACACGCTGTGCATAGCTTCTCTTACTATCTCCATACCACGGAATGAGAAAGACAGGTTAGATAAACCCCCACTGATTCTTGCTCCTGGTAATGTTTGCTATGATAGGAAACAGAAATAGGAATTAACAAGATAGACTATGACAATATCTGAATGACATCTAATTTCTTAAAACTATATGGATGGATGAATGAATGATTGAATATGTCTGTCTATCTATATATGTACGTGTGTATGTGTCTGTGTGTATGCTAGTCTGTCTGTCTCTGTGCACATGCTGTCTGTCTCTGTATCTCTGTGCACATGAGTGTGTATGTGTGTGTGTGTGTGTGTGTGTGTGTGTGTGTGTGTGTGTGTGTGTGTGTAAGTGTGTGTGTGTGTGTGTGTGTGTGTACATATGATAATTCTAGTGAGCTGACAGTTTATTTTTGTACTTGGTTTGTCTGCCATTTAAATGTAAATATTTCAAAACCAATTTCAAAACCCAAAATTTCCATGACTGATATAGGTCCAATTATATTTTTGTTTTGCGCAAAACAGTTTTAGAAAGTCAAAATGGTTTACATCTGTTGAATAGTTACAGTTGACAACAATGAAAACTCAAAAAACAACTAAGCATGTTATATACTATATGATCTTACCTTAATGATTTCAGTAGCTCTGATAAAGTTGATGGCATACTCATTATGTTCCTCTATGCCAGTAGCTATGGTTAAAATATTAGGATCAAAGATGATATCATTTGGATTAAATCCAACTTTGTTGACCAGTATGTCATATGATCTTGTACAGATCTCCACCTTTCTTTCAGTTTCTGCTGCCTGTAATACAATAACATCAAATTAACGTTCTAAGAATTCAGAAGGTATTTGATGAGATGTAAGGTTGGTCACACAACATCAACTAAACTTACAACAATATGGACGGTATCTGATGAGACATGAGGTTGGTCATGTAACATCAACTAAACTTACAACAATGTGGACGGTATCTGATGAATTGTGAGGTTGGTCATGCAACATCAACTAAACTTACAACAATGTGGACGGTATCTGATGAAATGTGAGGTTGGTCATGTACGGCTAAATGTAATTCTACACATGTAACAGCCTTCTTCTATCAAAGCATAGACCCTCCACGTTGGTGGACGGTCTATGATCAAAGCCACTATACTAATGACATAAGTCTTGGGTGGTATATAATCAATAGGCGTGTTGGCGCATCACTTAACCAATAGATTATTGGATGGATCAGACAGGATAATTCAGGTCCAAATTTGTGTAATACTAGTAAGTCGTTCTTTCTAGTAAAAAGTAGAAATACAAACTACTCAAAAGACTCTCAACATGTAAAAATCTATTTTATGTTATATGATCTTAATGATCGCATCATATCAATTATGATTTAATACATTTTAACAAAAAGCTGTGTAATTTTAATCATCTCAGAATCATAAATTCAAGAAATTTGTGTAGACAGTCTTGTGCCAATATGTCATGCCCAATGGAAAGTGCAAGACAAACATGCAAGACATCTCACATAATCACGAGTGATTCATACAACTCACTGACTTCAGAAAGGTACAGTTTGTGATCTTACCTGCCCACTTTCATCAAATGCCATGACAACCACAGCTGCTCCGTGCCGTTTCACTGTTTTGGCTTTTTGTATGAAATCCTCCTCCCCTTCTTTCAAACTTATACTGTTGACAATACATTTACCCTGTGAACACTTGAGTCCAGCTTCAATCACATGGAATTTAGAAGAGTCTATACATAGAGGAACCTGTTTGTTGAATACATAAAACAAATGTATGTTGGGGTTATTGCACTGATCTAATCCTTTCAGCATGTCTACACACTGACTTTCAAGCTCTCCTCAAAACAAATATTCACCACCCTGAGACAGTGACCCATAATATCTAAAGGTGCATATAACTTGCAACTGGTAGTGAGCATTTTCTTCACATCCCGATGTCTCAAAAAAAGAAAACAAATCATAAATAAAACAGAGCTACACTAACCTTAGAAATCTCTGGTTCTGAAGAAATCAGATTGACAAATTTTGTCATACATTTTTCACCATCCAACATTCCTTCATCCATATTTATATCAAGAATTTGAGCTCCCATTTCTACCTGTAACTTGGCAACTGACAAGGCATCCTGGAAAGTAACAAGAATTAATATTAGTATTCTTGTTTGGAAGTATCACAGATTTACAAACAGATCATTGTAAATGACATCATTACTACATCAACCAGAAAAGTAAATTACTTCATACTATGCACACTGTTCCTAAATATTGTGAGAAACTTTAAGCATTGAGAATTTCTAATCATGTATCTAACTGATTACTTGGGAATATTGTCATCATTAACATAACAGCATATGTAGTTTTTGATACACTGATTCAGCTAACCTCACTGATAATATCACGTATGTGAGAACCATTTCTCTATACAAGTCCATGTACATACAAATATTGAAGTAACTCACCTCAAACTTTCCATTTTTGATAAGTTTCGCAAATCTTTTTGATCCCGCCACATTACATCTCTCTCCAATATTGACAAAGAGAGACTGTGGTCCAACTTTAGATGGCTCCAAGCCTATGAATTAAGAATTTTTCAGATCAGTTTCTCTCGTTCCCTGTAATAAGATTCTACAAAATCCAATGTGTTGTTGTACATGATGTGATTTCTAACAAGCCTATCAAAATCAAAATCTGGTTATCTTGGTGTATGAATACTAATATTCCCTAACTGATGATCTGACTTGTGTAACAGCATAAAGTCTTTTAGCTAATGAAAGTCTCTATCATGTCTATGAACAAACAGGAATCTCACTACTCAAATCAAATATTCAATATGTCCTCCAGAAGTACAGAAAATGGTTGTGTCTCATGATTTGCTTATAACATGACAGGAATCAACCCTTTTGTGTCATGGTTTTCAGTTTCAGTTTTAATTGATGTATTTTATTGCCATACACAACACTTTACCTGAAAGAAGCATGTGGTCTGATAGATATCCTTTAGGTGGTGTTCTTGGTTTATATGGTTTGACTGCCTCAGCTATAGCTTTGATATGTGCTGGAGTTGTTCCACAGCAACCTCCTACAATATTGACCAAGCCATCCTTGGCAAACGACCTCAAGTGGGATGCAGTCATCTCTGGGGTCTCATCATAATCACCAAATGTGTTGGGCAGACCTACAAGAATTGTACATGTGTAATTCTACAAAACCTATCTACATAATGTTTATAAACTGAGGAAAGTCATGGCAATCTTATCATATTTCTAACACTAGACATGTTATAAAAGTTAAAATATTAAATCTGAAGAATTTGACAAGTGTTAGAATCACTAGTATTAAATTCTAAAGCAACTAAAGAAAAGTTAGAACTATACTTTAAAATATAATGTATAACAGTTGTGGTCACACTGGCAAAGAAAACACAATGACTACATCAATGTTATATGTTTTGAAATACTGTCACACACTTTATGCTATGTCACTTGGAAATCATTTCCCTATTTTCAATTCTATGAATATTCCAACCACACAAAATCAATGGTACAATACTTCATTATAATCACAAAACCACACCATAAGAATTGAAACTTTCTTTCATCAAACAGTATTTCCTGAAATAGTGTGTCCACAAATTGCCGAATGAGATAAAACTATAACCAACCTGCATTGGGGTAGCATATAACGTAAGAAGTAGTTGCATTGCCAATAGCTTCTATAAATGGTCTCATTTCTGTTGCTCCTAAAGCACAGTTCAGTCCTATACACATAGGGTTTGTATGTGATACACTAATGACAAATGCTTCACCAGTTTGTCCCGACAGTGTCCTTCCACTTTTGTCCACTATAGTACCGGATATCTGGAGAGATGCACATCAAACACTATGATCAGATTATCATGTAGAGTAATGTATCAGATACCTGTTGTTGTTACTTGTTTTGTCTAGTTTGCATTTGATTTATCTCTATAGTTGAGTTCTATGTGGGACCACAATGGAAATAAGCCTTAACTTTTCTGTGTTATCCCAGCACAATAATGTACAACATGTATATATTGTCTGTTGTAATTGTTTTCTGTATACTGATTTTTTTTTTGTGTTGAAATAAATCAAATCAAATCAAATCAAATCTGGAGAGTAGCTGCATGACTGTACCTCTGTTTTTGTTTAACATTTTTTTTTTTGCATTTTGGGTGTTTTAACATTTTTCTTTTCCTCTTTTTAATTTCTGAGATACATATCAGATTATTATGAAGAATAACATACATGACTAAGGTCAAGGAGAAAGATTTTGTTTAGATAATATTTACAGGTGGTGTGACAAAAAACATGAGTGATACACTATTAAAGGCCACAACTCATATCCTTTATAATTAATCTATGATGTGGTCAACTCATTGTTTGTTAAGAGGTATCCCAAAAGACAACATACATGAACTACCAGTACAGTAAAAGAATGATACCTGTAATTACTTATTGCTGTAAAAATGTAAAAAAAAGACTAACACTGTCAACTGGCAGATAGACAAACAGAAATTCACAACAATCTTATCATTTAAGGATGAGAATGCAACATGTACTGGTAAAAAGATATGTCCTATCTGAAGGCTAAATAGTTTACTTATAAATACATGCACTGCTGGCTAATGATTGAACTTGACAATACATATCATATTTCTATGTTCAGTCAAAGATAGAAATCACTTACATCTATAAACCTTGATATTATATTGACATAAGTTAACTTCTTTTATAATAACAATTAAACTTTGCGTCAACCTAAAATTTTCCTTCAAGAAGTTGTGTTTAACAGATGAACCAAAATCTTGTACATGATGGAGACTACTACTTTGCTATAGATTAAGATAAAGTATTTTGCCAATTCTTACAAAAGTTGTAGTTGGTATGCACTTTTGGTCACATGAATTACATAAATATAGTCTACTTACAAAGAGTGGAAGTGGCTCATACTCTTTTTCAAACAGTAACTGTACGGCATACAAGGCAGCCTTAGAATTTAGGGTATCAAATATTGTTTCCACTAAAATAATATCTACACCTCCATCCAATAATCCTCTGGCTTGTTCTGTATATGATTCCACTAACTCATCAAAAGCTAAAGAAAGAAAACAAAACTTGTGGTAGGAAACAAGATTTGATATTGAATCATACAAACTCAAGAAAGAAAACAAACTTGCAGTCAGGGAAGCAGATTGATATTGAATCATAAGATGCTGAATAAAGAAAACAAAAGAACTTGTGGTCTGGAAACAGGTTGAATGTTGAATCATGAAAGAAACTAACACAAGAAAAGAGTGAACAGAAAATTGCTCCCCTTTACTGATTGACACTTGGAAAGGGCATTCATTGCTAGACGAAAGTTTTGAATAAGATTTTAATAAAAATTGATATGTATTAAATGTTTGTTTATTTGCGAACTATGTTTGTACACTTAAATTCATGAATGATAGTAACGATACTCACATAATTTTACTTGTCAGCAATTTGTACATGAAACCCTATAATATTTCACATATATGAGGAGATTTTTCTTATTTTGTATAGCATTTTAGGACAGCATGCAGACAGAGAAAAGTAACTAGCTATTCTGTAACATACACACATATACATCCTAAATAGAGAAAAGCAACCATTTCCACAGCATCATTGAGCTTCTTCCAAATTCAAAACAAAACTTACTGATATTTCTGTAGTCTGGTTTTTCAACAGATGGTGATATAGATAATGTTCTGTTAGTTGGTCCAAGTCCTCCAGCGACATACCGCTGTGTGCCAGTTTCCAAGGTTACAGTATCAGCAGCTTTTCTGGCTAACTCTGCAGCACATTTATTTAGTCTGTATGTCTAGATGCATTCAAAACAGAAATATATACATATTTGTATTTTCAAAAAATACTATGCAGTGTTTTTGTTAAAGGTGGCAAGTAGGTGAAATCCTTTATTGCCTCGTCACTGTATCAGGATCCCCACCAAAACTATGGTACAAGGCATAGAAAGCTTTAAAGGGGAGGGGAGGGGAGGGGGGGATGCACAAAGGTCAAGGCCAGGTCAAGTTCAAGGTCAATACATGTATGTGTTCAATTAATTGTTTCTCAACAGTGACTAAAGTTTAGACCACTAATACATGGCATACTAGACCTCACTTCTAAGTTCTATGTTGCCATTGTGTTTGTTTATGTCAGTGTCAGAATATGATTCTGTTTTCTGACAAGAAGTTTTTCCCTTTGATAAACTCCTGATGTTGATTCAAAAGAGTCCAGTTAGCCTGCCTGTCATTTGATTGTCATATTCTTTGGTGGTTTAGAAAGATCACTTCACACGTTATTCAAGATGTCCAGCAACTTTTCTATCACCTTTTGCTATTTTACAATACACCTATTATGGAAAGTGTCAATGAAACCCTTCTATTACCAGGCTTCCACAAACCATGGAGGTATAACACCTCCATGTACAAACTTATCAAAAATACTGGTACAGTGTGTGTGAATTAGAGAAATAAAAAATGTCTGAACACAAGGTTCATGTCTCTTAAGTTTTATCAAAAGTATTTTTCAAGTTGTTCTATCAGCATTTCATAAAAATATTATGGTTTGATGCAGCAAATGACCATGAAAAAGAACATATCATTCTGGAATTAAATTGTTTACAAAAAATCAAACTTCTCTACAACAGAACCATATGAGCAAATGTCCATACATACAACATGAAATTGATATTGTATTTTGTGACCTTTTCTTACTTGTTATGGAGAAATATTGGTACCCTTACAATTGTTTTCATTTCATTTTTCACCACAATAAATTCATGCACATAGAAGATGGACTAAGTATATGTAACAAAGTCCAGGGCACTCTAAAAATATCTGCAAAAATCTCTTACCAACTGTTCTAATCCATAGTCACTCTGTGATATGCTTGTACCACTAAATGTATTGGTTGTTATAATGTCTGCACCAGCTTCTAAATAGTCCTGTTATCATGACAAGAAACATGGTAGTTATAAAACTTATAAAATGATAGTTCTACAGCCACATTGGCACATGCACTCTACCAAATGAGTTATGACATAGCTGGAATTTGTGTGCCAAATGACATACTAACTGGAACTTATGTACCAAATGACATGGTTGGAATTTGTGTACCAAATGACATACATGTAGCTTGTTTCAAGTTCTTTGAAGGTACCATAGACTATAGGATCTATGAAGTTACCTACATGTATCAGAGTAGGGAATGTTTATATAAGAGGATATAGATATACAACAGTACTGTACGGACAATATATACCAATTGCACCTACATTTTTTTTGTAAGCCTAACAAGTGCAAAAGTTAGTGAGATAAAAAGTTGTTAGAAACAGTTTTAGGTTGTTAATATTGATACTAGTAGTATGTACATTTTTGTTCTCATACTGCCTTGATAGCTTTGTTTCCTATTTCCTGCCTCCACAAAAGGTACATACCACTTTCACAAAATACAATTTCCTATATAATGCATCAAAACAATGCTTATCATGTCCTGACTTGTATTGTAGAAGAGTAATAAAGTTATTGTCAAGTCTGGTGATGATAATATGCCTAGGAAGACAGTAAACTGGCAGTAATAAAACAAGGACTTGTTTCTGTATAATTGTCATTGGCTACCTTCACAATTTCCATGACTTACGTTGGGCCTTATCAAAATCATTACTTCACAAGTTCACTGAAGTACATGAAGAGCTACTATTGAAATAATCAAATTAATACACAAATTGTTGTAATGAATGACTATAGGTAAGGAAATGAGTAGAACAGATGCCTAAATTATAATGGCATCTGAATGGTAAAATATTAATGTAGATATGCAGACAACTTGCCTATAGAGAAGTTTGTTTGTATGTATTTAAAAGACCTCGCTAAAATTTATTCACCTGTATTTAGGGTTCAACTTACCTTGTGAATTTTGTAGATAATATCTGGTTGAGTGATGCTTAGTAAGTCATTATTGCCTTTCAATGATTTGAGATGATTTTGAAACTCTGTCCCACGGTAACCGTCTTCATCTAATTTGTGGGTTTGAATCATGGTACCCATTCCACCATCGGTTACCATAATTCTCTCTTTTAAAATGTCCAGAACCTGCTTCCCCTTTTCTATAGTATTTGGTTAGAAAACATGAGCGAAGTTAAACTAATTGGGAAAGTTGAAATACAATTAGGAATAGTATATAACATTACTAACAACTTGAAAAGTTAACTACCAAACTGACAATGGTTAATTATGTAATGGTATTTTATGTAAACTGGGGTAGTAAAGTTATGTTATGACTGTAAATTTCAAATCTTAATTTCATGACTGTCACGCTATTACAAAAACACAAAGAAATAAACCATAATTTTCTGAATGATTGAGGCTCATTGAGGACTTCGTCGTTGTATTTGACGTTCTAAATATAAAACTTCGTCTGCTGTTTTCTGATCAATTTATTGAATGACACGTGTAATGCTTATAAAACCAATTAATTAATTGTTTTAAACGCAAAATTCTAGAATTCCTTAACCCCCTGATTATTGTACACTGTCACATTTTGTTAATATTTTGGTAGAATATTTTTCGTTGTGAACATTGTATGCACAAGTGAGCGATATACACGTGAGAAAGTAACTACCTGCCAAGTTACATAATAACAGTGATGTATGTAGCGTAGATAATTATGTCTATATATTGGTAAGAAGTTAGATTACATTGATTCTTATCTGTACATACCTGACATGTGGACTGGCGCCATATTTGTGGTACTTGTTGGAGGCATGATAGAGGCTTGTGCAAGTTTCCACCTCTTACCGTTAAACCAGTCACTCAGTACCGGGTGTTCGTAGGTGATAGCCCTTTTCCCAGCCGTCCGCCAGCCGTGCTGATGCAAGAAGAAAGTCTACGGGAATCGTGCTATATGTTATAAACACTGAATTTGCATGTTTTAGCTACCCTATCTAACTCTAAAAAGTAATATATTATTATCAGTATGGCGTTTCTATTATTCTTAATATTCTTTATATCTAAGCATTTCTTAAAATACCGGACTTATTATTCAGCAATTCAAATAGATTTTAGAAGTAGTTTTGCTCCAATATGCGTGTTATGTGCCAAAAATCAACCATTTGTACTTTACATGCAAGCGGAAGTTATTTTTTTCCATCAACTTGCATTCTTTTACCCATGATTCTTTAGCAAGCTATAACGCATGCGTTAAAAAATTTGGTGACGTCAGATCGGTGCTGAGTCGTCTATACGTTGCCCCACTTTTATAGAAAAAATATCGGGATTTTAGGTGCTGTTTTTGGGTTCTTAGTTGTTGTGGTCGAAAAATTGTAATATCCGGTATCTTCTTCATCTGTGTAACCTTTAGTTTTGTGTAGTTCGTCAAGAAATTCTGCGAAAACTACATTTTCCGTAAGTACAGTGTGTGTTTTTAATGTTTGGCCACTTGGCAGTTCTGAAATGTAACGTCAACAATATTGTAACGACAGAGAAAAAAGGAAAGATGTAGATTTGTGTATTCTAAATTGCTGCTAACTTCATATTTGCGTGTCCAAAACAGGAGTTTGATGAAAATTTAGTTGGAGGCGAGTTATGAATATCTTTTCCTCAATTATGAACAATTTGTACCATGACATGTCATCAGGAAGAAAGGGGTATTTAATACTTTGAAAGGTAGTTTCAATGTTCATCATTACATGTATGATGTACACCCATAAAGTCACCGTTAGTGGTTTCATTACAACTTCACAGTTTGTACCAAGAGTTTAAATGAAAATTGTACTTTGATCTTTTTCAGTATTCTTGGATATATTTCTATGTGCATTTTCATATGAATGATAATCATGTAATGTATTGTTATCAATTTCCAGGTAGTGCCTAGCTGTTTTTTAGACTCAATTTTTTATAAGGCAAGCAAAGTGCCAACCCAACCCAACTGTTTTTTTGTGTGGATGTCTAATTATGTGGCCCAATGACCACTAGAAGGAGAAGAACTTACTCAGATGAAGCTAGAGAAGAAGAAAATTGGAACAACATTGGAAAATCAAATGTATCTCAAACATTTGTAGAAAGATACGATACAGATATGACTTGCCGGGATCGAACCCAGGAATTCTTATCAGCTGTGAAGTCTTTTCAGTCAAGACAGGTACATGTGATTAAATATTCATATGATTTAATAGCAAGTGAAGACATTTATGGCATGATTCTCGATGCAAAGTGTGATATCTTTTTGTGAATTTAAGTAATATGACAGATACAAAAGCCAAGCATCAATTGACATTTGTTTTGTAGTGGTTTCAACCCCATGAATTCTTGATAGCAATCAAGGTTAAGGTGACATGGTTAAGGACTAAGTTAAGGTGACACTGTCATACACTTTTACAAGTTTCCCATAATTACACTATTTCTGTCATATAAACACTGAAAAGGATCTCACCTACATTGACTGTACAAAGTGGTGTATGTATGCAATTGGGTGTTCTTTGAGTTAGTGTCATATTTGCAGAATCTGATAATCCAGTACAGTAGAACATATGAACATGATTCACTATAAGTACAAAATACCATGTTTTGTCAGCAAAATTGTCAGACTGTCCATGTAACTGCAAATGAATGAAGTTAGCAATCTCCTAAATCATTTTTGAGTTTCATTATTTGTAACCAGTGCAATCATTTTGAGAAGCTGTGTATCTGATGCAAATACTATTAAAGTGCTGTACATAATCCATATAAATTATATGGTCATTTTGTAGTGAAATACAAATGTTTGCTACTTCTAGTTACTAGACACTTCATATTTGCTCGCAATAACTGTATCTGATATCAAAGTGATGTATCATAACACAGTTTTGTGGATTTCACCCACACTTAAATATTTAGACTGAACGAATACATAGTCTCGGTTACCCAGACTCTCACCACTGGGAACTCTGCCTACCACTGGCCAGGTCTGGTAGGGATGTGTGGCCAATGCTGTCAATCCAAGGCCCCATTTTAGACTGATTTTGACCCAAAACCAAACCCCATTTTAGACCGTCCAACTTTTTAGAAGACCCCATTTTAGACCAATGTTGAATGCATGGTTGAACGATGAATGCAGTGTTGCGCATGCACAGTTAACGTAATGTTGCATTATGGGGCGATATCTAAGAACAAGCATTTCAGGGGGTTTGCATGCTATTGCATAGTGAACACATATTGCCTGGCCATGAGGGCTATAGCACCCGTTTATTACACCCGAGGGACTGTGAGTTACCAGAATCACATGCTATTTCCCGAGGCCAAAGGCCGAGGGAAATAGCATGTGATTCTGGTAACTCACAGTCACGAGGGGGTAATGAACGGGTGCTATAGCCCGAATATAGGCCAGGCAATATGTGTTTTATAATATACCTCATGCTGTGAACTCGCGGTGGCAGACGACATCGTCAGAAGCTGCCATTTTGACCTGCTGTGAACGCGCGGTGGTCACGTGACCATGTAAAAATTGATGGGACTATTTCCCCAAGCGAAGTAGTCATTCTATTTTCCTATCACGTGACTGATTCTAGCGAATCATGGCACAGCATTATCACTAGGTATATTATAATCTCAGATATGAAAATGTCAACCAGTGAATTAGAAGGGGAAAAAAATTCCCGGAAATTTCGAACTAGACGAGAGTTCCTTCCAGGACCCCATTTTAGACCAAACAAAATAATTTTTTTTTAAATTGTGAAAAGTGGACCCCATCTCATTAGCTCTAAAAAGACAGTACCCATTTTAGACCAAAGGTCGAAAAACCCTACCCCAAAGGGTGGCACATATACATATACCCAGTAGGCGGGAGTACCCCCCCCCCCAGGGACAAGACGTCCCCAAGGGAGAGGCTGGAGTTATGCTCTCAACAATGAGAGTCTGGGTAAACAAGACTATAAGAATACTTTGCTGTGGGATGGGACATCCTTATCATCCCTTTCCCTGATGAGAAGAGTGCCCACAATGGCTGATCTTTTAGTCTAAAGAATATGCTGATGATATGCATTTTTTCTTGTATAGGGTAATGGGTTGCCTCCACTGCCTAAAAATAATACAAAATTTCAACACAGTGAATTCTCCCAGATTGCAAGGTGAGTATAAAAATGTTCAGTAACATATAGTGTTCATTCATCACATAATGAGACTGCTGTGTGAATGTGATCCATTATTCTAGCCGATGAATGTGAAATACCAAATATATACATTGTCACACACACACAGGCATGGAAGTATGTTTTATATGGTGTGTATATAGAAGGTTAACAAGCATTATTGTCAATAAAATTATGGTAGAACATAACACAGTGGAGGCAGTAATTATTATATAAAATATCTGACCATTGTTCATTTGGTAATGTTTGCATTGTATATACATGTACATTTGTATTTTCAGAATGGGAAATCACTCAATACAAATTACAATGTGTAACCAATATCCTAGGCTATGTAAACTTGCAATTTTCTCAATTATTTTATTACTTAGGAAAATTGGGTATGATATCAGCAATACATTTGCAAAATTGGAGAAGCTCACAATATGTAAGTAAAGCATGGGTACTTTTTACATTTATAAATTCAAAGAAATCTTATGAAAGAAAGATTTTTATACCATGTAATTTGAATAGCATACACTATTATACTTAAAAAAATACACTTACAGTGTATTTTCAATTGAATGTAAGAACATTCCTTCTACGAAAATAATTCAGCAGCTGTTTAGTACTTTTTTGTTATTAAATGAAAATTAAAATCTTGTATATTATTACAATACCAACATTTTTGGAAACATCTGTTCAGTGACTTAAGTTCAGACTTATAAATTGAACATGGGATACCATACAATGTACATACATGTATGCTATCACTACATCTACAGAGTTTTCAATGATGTATCATTAATAGCATATCATCGTAGACATGATACATATGAAGTAAAAATCTAGTTATGCTTGTATCTTTTTTATCAATCAGTAGCCTTCTATCTTAGTTATTCACCATTTCTCTAAACTACATTGTAATCAACCTTTCATTTTGCAATGCCTTATTTCATTCCATAGTGGCCAAAAGAAAATCACTCTTTGATGATAAACCCATTGAAATACAAGAGCTGACATATATAATAAAGAAAGATATAAATAACCTGAACAAACAGATAGCACAATTACAACAGGTAAGTGCATTTGTGCCTTTTACTCTCTTTCTCAGTGGGTTATGACAGTGTCGTACAGATACAACATTTGTGGTACGTGTAGCTTATAGCCATTTAATTCTACAAGATGGTTTTGGAATACTTGCAGTCTCAGTGCATTCTGCCAGTCTGTTTATCAGGGATATAACTTTTCTATTGCTTCAGCAATCACCCAAGAAATAAACTACATGTATAACTTTGAATACACTATCATCATAACACAGTTTCAACGTTTTTCCAATGGTATAAGACCTTTTCTCATTTTTGACATGACATTGATAATGATATAATGACGTGTATTGTTTCCTCTTTTTGCAGCTTGTGAAAATGAAGGCACATAAGAGTGGTAAACACCTTCAGTCACATTCCAGTCAAGTTGTGGTATCCCTACAATCTAAACTAGCTACAATGTCTAATGACTTTAAATCAGTCCTGGAACTGAGAACTCAGGTAATTGACATTCCTACATAACAAAATATTGTTAAAAATCTAGTGACACACAGCCAGACAAGGATGAATAATTCATTTGTTGAAGTCAGCAATAATATAGCACATGACATCATGAAATGTGTTCAGTCATTGATTTAACAAAGACATATAGATATTTGTAAGTTAGTCATATTTAAGTCTTTGGGATAAATTTTTTGAAACATTTGTTTTAACCACATTGTATCAAAAGACATATATGAGTTTAAAAAGATAATGTAATGCAAAGTATATAAATATTGCATTTGTCTTTTGCTCTGTTCATAAAGAACCTAAAAGAACAGAAGTCAAGGAGAGAACAGTTCTCCCAGGGACCTGTAGCAGCAAGTATGCCCCCATCAGCAACAAATGGCAATAGTAAGTATTCTGCGTGTTAACTAATCCAACCTACCACAGAAAAGGGCAGTTGTGAGCATCATTTCTTGCTTGGTGATATAATGTCATGTTTAGCATGTGTTTTATGAATTGACTGCTCTGTAAACATGTCAGAGGTTTAACTTCACATTGATAAGGAACATACAAAAATTACATAAGTTTTTACTTCTCATTAAGTTTTGGAAATTCCAATGTTGTTCCTATGAACTCAAAGACTTCTAGATATATTGCACCATTTTACTTTATTTCAATGTATACAAGTACATATCCTATCACAGCATTTAGTTATTGATAATGACATATAAGTGTAAATAGTGACCATTACCTCTAAGTTATTTTCTGGTTCTGATCATACAAAGGAAATTTGAAATATTTACAAAAGAAAACCAGAAAGCTTGTGATTTGTCATTGTTCTCCATGGAATTTTTTCACTAGAACAGAAGACACATAACATCTTTATTTGCCAGTTACGGACCAGAAAGCGAATACTGTATGTGTGATGGCCCTTTTGATACCATTTTCACATAAACAAAGGGATAAAATAGGGAATGTGATTTTCATTGTAAAAAGAAGTTGCTAGGAAAGTACCAAAGGACTTGATGCCTTTCTTATTTTTTTCATGTTGAAAACTGTATAAATAACTATAATGCATTATACTTCATTACATGAATATTAATGTCTCTTTTGTTTCATATAGCTGGTTCTATTTTACTACAAGACGAAAAGACAAGCTATGGTGGCCTAGGTGGAGATGTAGCTATAAATATGGATGATGTTCACAAAGACAGATATCAACAACAACTACAGTTGATTGATGAACAGGATTCTTACATTCAGAGCAGGGCTAGTACAATGGAAAGTATTGAAGCTACTATAGTAGAACTAGGCAGTATATTCCAACAATTGGCACACATGGTGAAAGAACAAGAAGAACAAGTACAAAGGTCAGTTGGCATTGGAATATTAACAAGCAGAATCAAGGTCATGCATTCTGATCATGCATTCTTCAGAGAACATAATGACAGAATTTCTTTGAGATAAAATTTACTCCTAGATTTTATGTGTTATTTCCCCGTGATAGTAGACATTCTTTTGATATTGACCTGCTTGATACAACATTAACTTTACATGTTGTTGTTTTGTATAAGTTAAGAGTCATACACACTCATTGATAATTGTAAATGTAATATTCTGTATTTGAGTACAATGTGTACACTGATCTCATATCATGGATGTGATCAATCCCAAACATTCACATGTAGGTAAATATCAAGTTCAAAGTCAAGCTTGTGTACATTTACCTTGAATCATTTTCATCACAGTATTTCTTTAAAGAACTAAAGCTTCATGAATAATAACATCATAAGATTGTTCATTTATTGGTTTTGACCATCTTTCTATTTGTCTCCACAGGATTGACCAAAATATTGATGACACCCACATGAATGTGGAAGCAGCACACGGAGAATTGCTCAAATATTTCCAATCAGTTACATCAAACCGATGGCTAATGATAAAAATATTTATTGTCCTTATAGTATTTTTTGTTGTGTTTGTTGTCTTCATGGCATAAAACACACAAACAAACAAACAAACAAACAAACAAACAAACAAAAGAAATAAGCTATCGGTAAACAATGTCACTGTAGGTAGTGTCTGTATCAGTCTACCATACTTCTCAATATGGACAATATCAAAACTGACAGTGGAGTTTGAGTTGTTAATGCAATTTTATTACGACACAGACACTTTCCACAGTCTCCTCTTTCTACAACATGTGCCCAGCGATCAGTAAGGTTTGTCATCTTGTGTGATCGGAGAGTAGAGTTCAATCAGGAAGAGAAATAGACATTACAAAATGTAAAGAAACAAATGTAGCAGGGGTATTTTCAATCAAAGTCAAATTCTAGCAACTGAAATGTTCGGAACAATGCATGTATATACAGATCACCCCGGGACTCTTTCTTTCATAATTTTTTTTTTCCTTTTTAAAGCATTCCACTATAATAATTGGTCAAAAGTACAGACAACTAGAAAGTCTTACAAAATAAAAACCCCAATAAAGCAATGCTAAATAATGACGATGTCTAAAGTTCATAGTAATTCAATGTACGAGAGTGGTTTTTTTTTTTCTTTTTAGATTCTTATATTTACAGTAGCTGCCATATGTCTGATGAAATGTTAAGCTTGTGTAGCAAGCTATTTTAACCCATGTTAAACATCTTTATGTGCCTGCCTCTTAAAAAGTCTTTATTCAGATGACCACAAATATTATGGTGCCTTGAGTGAAGCAAAGTGCAAAGTCCAGTTTATTTACCAGTGAAGATATTCTTCTCTGTGTGGCTGTAATCAGCTATTGTTAAAAAGAGAGACTGAATTTGAAATGTTATAAAACATATGCTTTTCCTTTCTAAGTAGTGTTTTATTTTCTTTGCACTGCTGAAACTATTTCCCATGACAAGGATACATCTGTTCTATAATTTGAGAAGATCTCAGAGGAGGACCTGATCTAGCTACAGAAATAAGAGAAAGGGGCTTACCACTCTGAGGATGGGGATCATTTATAAGGGTTGGGATGTATATAAATTGGTGATGGCAGTACTTTCATCATCAGCTGTGTATGTATATGTCAAACATAGTGGGAGAGATACGGCTAATTTCTGCCATTCAACCGAAAGAATTGTTTCCTGCAATGAAATGTAAAGAAAGGGATGGAAGTACTAAATGGGATCACTTTATTAAAACTCATCTGAGTATTACAGTCTGACTATTCATACACGTTGTCAAAAGTCTCAATTCATTTTCTTGTGTGTGACTGAAGTGTGCTATGTTCGTACAGATTAAACATGGTAAATATTTGATAGTTCACAATACATGTATGCCATTACTAACTGAAAAACATATTTGCGAACCAGATGGTGTAAGTCGTACTGCAAAGCATACTGAGACAAGAGTATGGCACATTCATGCTAATGCAATTATTGCAAGCACATCTCATTAAAGTTGTTTTGTAGTATTGCCAATGGCAGTAGTGTTCATTGTTCATGGTTCACCCAATTTTTTCTATCTATTTATGGACAAATGTTTGTCACCAATAAAAGCAAAATGGCTAGTGACAGGTTGTTCAAGCTAACAGTCGGCCACTCTGAATGCACAAGACATCAACAGGTTAATGGTAACATCAGTTTAATTCATGATCAAAACATCTATAGAACATGTCAAAGTAAAATAGAAAGTCAATTTTGTTGAGTAGTATACAAGTTATGCACTAGTATGAGAGCACCCCGAGGTATGGTAAAAATTGATGCAATTTTATACTAAACAGTTATCCAGCATCACTGTGCACTTCCACCAGCACAGATTGTAAACTATACTGTGTATGTATTGAGGAAAATGTATGGATATTTTATCAGTTGTGTACAAGAATCCTATTTTGTAATGATGCGGGCTGTAAAATGTATTTGCAAAACTTTCTGTCCACATCAGCCTTTGGTGAGAGGGCTAAGGCTAGTAAAGATGCCCCCAGTAACAAATTCTGATAGGAATCAAAAGACAGAGGCAAATATTTTCATAGTGGTCTTGGACAAGGCCAGATTATTTGTGCATTATATCATTTATATCAAGGCGGTTTGAAAATGAAACCAGCCCGCCAAATGTTTTACAGCTTTTGTATGTCACTTTGAAGTAATATTGACGACTAGTAGACAGGTAAATCTTCTAATTAGAGGGATTGGACCATTTGCAGTGTAGTTATAACGTATTTTTTAATGACAGAACATACCAAAAAATAGTGGCCCATTGCAGCTAAATATGCCTTAAATAAAAATCTGTACCCACTTTGCCTCCGTAGAGGGCGCTGTGCCCATAGAGGGCGTTAATGACTAAGCTGAAAGGCTGACCCTGCCCTGTCGATTCACAGGATTCGATCAGTGCCTACTGAATTTTGTCCAGCAATTTAGGCTGCTAGAATAACATACATGTGGATCATTACTCCAAGAACATTAGCGTGAATGCTAACCTTAATCATATTTGCAGCGACCGTACCACTTTTGCACGAAATAGCGAGGGATTCGGCCATACACACAGTATGTAAGCTTATGCACATGCATGTCCAATGTCCATTCTTTCTTAAAGTTTTCCCATGATACTTTTCGTACCTGCATCATGGGATGCTTCAGTCGGACAGAAAACTTAGTATCTATTGTGAGTACCCAGGTTAGCTCGTAGAATATGTGTAAGGGACTAACTATTATGTTTCTCGGGCCGTGGGGGGGGGGGGTGTCGAAAGTCTGAAACCTCTTTGTAAAATCCAAAACGAAATTATCCCAATCACATTTCGTATGGCGGATTTTGGTAGGGGAAACGCGAGAACAAGATACCCACATGACTGGATTCTACGCCAAAAATACTGTGTCATGACAATAATAATTAATTATGCAAATGATTAATTACATTAAAACTACACACTCATCGAATATGTGCGCTTTGTTATCGATGAATGTACCAAATTGTATCACATATTATATATTGAAGTTTGCATTTTAAGATATTGCCTAATTACCAAATATCATTAATTGGGCGAAGTACGCAAAAGCACATCGATAAGCTTTATGATACATGTGAGCTTTATTATTGCCAACATATTTACCAAATTATATTTAATTTGAAGATTGCATTCTTATGACATGGCCTAACTGCTAAAAATAATGAATGATGCAAATTACTCATTAAAAGATTTTTTAAAACATCAACCATCTATATATGTCACGTGCGCTTTCTTAGCGTCAATGTATGTGTCGCATTATATGAAATTATATGAAGTTTGTATTCTTAAAATATTTACGTCATTCATTGCGCAAATAACTCTTAAAAACTAAAAGCATCAACATCAACAAGCTTAACGGAACATGTTCGCTTCGGCATTGTCGATGTATGTACTAAATTACATATAATTTGAAGATTGCATTATTAAGATACAGTATAATCACTGAAAGGGAAAGCGGCCGAAACTCCCATTAATAGAGGAAAGAACATAGGCCTGTTTAATACGACGCCTACGGTATATTTTGTTCAATCTCTCATCCTCCAGCATCCCCACCAAAACCCCTTCCCCCAAATCAAATGGTTTACCCCTTATTTGTGACGTTGGTGTGCCACCGGTTACGGTTCCACATCACAGATCAGATTGCATTGCCCCGTTGTACCATAAAACTATTAAAACATATTCGTCAAATCGATGCTGACAACCATGCACAACTGAACTGAAGGGTTCATGCTGCAACAATCAAGAAAGTATCGACGTATGTCTATTATGTTATTATTCATACTATCTGAGTTACAAACTACCGGACTTGGTGAAATGTTACGTATGGGGGTCGAGTTGGAACATTATTCAATGTAAAATGATCTTGCCATAGAGGTGAGTTTACATGTGATTTTCTAAAAAAAAGAAAATGATGTCTGGCGCGTGTGTTTTACAGTACATATAGGGGAACCCCTTATTCTGTTGAGATGTTGCAAGTTTTTATTGAAAAAAACGTCACGGGAAATATTACTTGTATATACTACTGGTATTTGATCCATGGAACACAAACTAGGTCGTCTCAAATATCATTTTATTCACAAGACTTAAACTTGAAAAGTGCTGAGTTGTTTGGTTATATATACGTGCTACTTCTTTTATGTAAAGCAAAATGATCGGATTCTCTGTCCGGGGCCAGAAAAAATGAAAAAAGCTGTTCAATGGGGCCCGACCTACCCATATTTTTGGCATTTCATTTTCCTTTTGGTGATGGCCAATATATCCCCATGCGGGCTTCGCATGTCCGTAATATGTACGCTTTAAATCAAAGGGATTTCTTTATAGTTTTTGAATAATACAAGTAACAATATATATTTGAGACAATTCCAAAGTATATGATAATTAATATCTTATACAGTGGTTGACTTGGCTCTGATGATTCTTACAAGAGTGAATTGGGATTAAGCTAATCTGTTGTATATCCAACGTGCACTAAAAGGAATGAGCAAATATTTACGATCATGGGAAGGGGAATGAACAGTCATTCATTCAATCAATCAATCAATCAATCAATCAATCAATCAATCAATCAATCAATCAATCAATCAATCAATCAATCAATCAATCAATCAATCAAATTTCTGTAGCGCCGATTTCCAGAACAATAACAGTTCTGTTCAGTAGCACTGTAAAGCACACTGTAGGCTTTGGTGAACAAATAAGTCTTCAGTTTTGATTTTTAAACAATCCAGGCTGCAGAGGCTTGGTGAATGTCAAGTGGCAAAGAGTTCCATAGTTTGGGGGCGACATATGACAATGAATGACCTCCATTGGGCCATCGAAAGTCTTGAAATGTTTTGCTCTTTATTCGTGATTTTTTGGAACCAAATTAAACTTAAGGAGAAGTCATTTATCAAGTGCACATCCGCATAATATCTTTCATCTTTGTCACAACAAAATACACCTCGTAGCCAGATAATATGTACTGCATAGCATATTTTTATTACCATATTCAAGCATTGTAAGACTTTATATTATGTCTATGGTTTGATTTTTTTATGCCTCTAAATGGCCTCCTACATTGTCTTATTTTCAAAAAGGTTTTCATCTTTGGAGGTGTCTCCTTCCAATCAGTAGCAATCAAGGTGATAATTGTCTTTCTCCCAAATCAAGATGGATTGTGTCTGGCTAAGTACCTCCCTGTAGAGGTTAGAGCTCATTATGAGACATCTCCTTATGCATGTGAAATTCACATCCTTTGTACAGTAATCTCATTATTGTAGTTGGATATCACTGTTATTTCAATGCGTCATTGTACCATATAGTTTAATTTCTCTACTGTGGTTTTTGTGACAGAAGGGGTGGCTAAAACTTGGCGGGTCTTAACATTTTTTTGAGAAGAGAAGGTGAGAGGAGCTACAAAATTTGTTTAACCCCAAATTGTGTATATTTCCTAACTGTAGAACTGATGGGAAATCGATTGCCTTACAGACGAATTGCTGGAGATAAAATCAATATGACTAAATAAGTACTACATAAACGCAACCTGAAATGTTTGCCATCATTATATATGGTTTGTTTTTACATCCTTGTCAAGCATTGTAAAACAAAGTTAATAATCATCGACCTACTTACCAAATGTGATGGGTTAAGTTGCCCGTTGAACAGCTTTTTTATTTTTTTCTGGCCTAATGTGCAAAGTAATTCACTATTAGTCAAACATTGCTGGACAGATTAGACTGATATTTGATAGTAATGTTCCTAGGGTGCCCATGGCATATTATTAGTATCAGGTCTAAAGATTTTCCATTTGGTTAAAGATAAAACTGAAGTGGAATAGTACAGATTAAATTTGATAAATGAATACACATGATGATTCTTTTAATTTGGATTTGTTTCAAACGTGATTTTGTATTTAAAAAGAAAAAAGAGAGAAAATTCAAAGTCTACTGGATAGAATGCTGTGGTGTTTGTTAAGTATTCTTCCTTGTATCGTATCCATACAAAAGTGTAGTATATTGTCTACTAGGAGCGTTCCAAACCTGGCACTCAGACATCTAACAACCATCACCACGTCCATAGCAACTGCTTTACCACTGTGTTTGTTATAAAGCAAGTATGAGGATGAATAGGCCAGAGGCCGGGTATTTTGGAATTTGCACAAAATATCACAACAAAAGTGACCATGCCCATAGTGACGGCTTGAGCGTGGTGTTACGGGCCAAATACAGATTTTACTAATCCTAAAAAAGAAGGGGTTGGAGAATCCAATATGTCACAGCAATCGCAGATAATATATGAGTACATGTATTATTGCGAAGACATGATACGTGCATCCCAAATTGCGATGAAATCCCTAGCAACAATATGGCTATAGCAACAGCACGATGACGGGTTGGGTAAAAGAAGACAAAACAATACACACCCTAGAAGATAAACAATATATCTTATATCCCTAGCAACAATATGTCCATAACAACTGCGTGATGACATGTTTACTAACAATGCATGTCCCAGAGGATAAAAACACATTCAAGAATATGATAAAACAATATACAATCATTTAATTTTGCCGTATTCACTTGTGCTACAAAAAAAAACATTGGAGCTATCATAATGTTGCAGACGGTTTTGATAAAAACACATCATGATAATGAATCGAAATGTTACAGAAGAAAATTCCATTTCAGCGCCTATATGCCATGGAAGCTACCATCTATGTCAACGTAAATGTAATTGTTTTGCACGACCCTTTTCGCTAAAAGTCACCTTGCCTTGCTTACACGTAAGTTCACCGTAACTGTCACTGACCTATAGATTAATATAGAAAAATAGTACTGCTTAACCATGTTACCATAGCAACCATTTTATCCCCCGTCACTTAAAACAGCATGCACAAATATAATAACGGCATGTCTTTCGGAATTCAAAGATGACTTCGGCTGATTTCCTGTCAATATTACAGATAGTGATTTTATTATCTTTATTATGAGATATAAATATTCTTATGGTGAAGACGTCATTCTCTTTGTCTTTGGATCATATATAACATTTGGAAAATTTATATATAAATATATCGAATTTAATATCTCAAACTTATTCGTCATCAGTGAGTGCTTCAACAATGCTTTCAGCAAATTAAAACTACATATCTCTAGATCTTTACACCCCACTTTAGTACTCACTCATCGGACATACATTAAAATGGCCGGTGGATGATAAAGCAAATTATGTTGAAGCTATAACTATAAGACGTGCGCTGATTTAAATATGTCATCATCATTTTTAACTAAATCAAGATATAAATCACTGTTGTACATTTATGATCATAAATTTGATTCGCATGAAATGAAAAGGTAAGTATCTGGGCTCGAAATCTTCATGTCCACCCCCACCCGTGACCCCTATTTCAAGCTTCGCCCACTTCGTTAATCACAAAGAGTGTGTGTGTGTGTGATGAAAATACATTATTCGATCATCCAAAGTCCGTGACACATTGCCCTGAACTATTCTGCAACTGTAATACTACATAAGCGATATTAAGCAACAAGGCCCCTTTTTATTCCTTATGACCTTGTCGTCTTCAACATCTTGAGTGAAACGACGCACATACCCCTGTCTTCAACTTGAAATGAAAAGAAGCGAAACTGAACATGCCCCGCTATTTCATTATTTTTAGCTAAGTCTCCCGAGTCTAAACACAACTTTGGGGTGACAAATAGCGGCCAGGCAATATCACAATTTACAGTTGCCATAACAATAATTATTAAATGTTTTCGTTATTGCATTCAAAAACAACATACGTACATGTAAGTGATATCCAGCAATTTCATAATTTGTGTTGTTGTGAAGATTGTCTGCAGCAACTGTAAAATATCACATCGCCTAGCCGCTCATTGTCACCCTAACACGGTTTTTAAACTTGGGAGACTTAGCTTTGGATATTTTAGTAATGAAATGGTCGAAAAGTGGGTCATTTTAGATGCTGTGAAATAGCAAAAATTACAAAGGCAGGGGTGTTTTTTGTTTAAAATTGTTTGTTTGGGGGGGTCGGGGTTCCATTTCGGCTCTGTTCATTTCAAGTTGAAGACAGGAGTACGTGCGCCGTTTCACTCAAGATGTTGAAAACGACAAGGTCATAAGGAATAAAAAGGGATCTCTCACTTATGTAGTATAACAGTTATAGAGATTGGACACAATGTGTCATGGATTATCTAAGCCTTCCAACAGGGGTCTCCAATTTCTAATTTTGTTTGCCATTTGGCTTATCAATGCCCCGTGCCCCCGCCTTTTAATTTTAATATTTTTGTTCTACAGTGACATGATCAGAGCAAATAGGTCATTTTTAATCTTGGCTTATTTTGTTGTAGCGTTTGTAAAATATTGTATAAAGAATATAAGAATAGAAATATTATAGATCGATATGTGAAATATAATATGATATACCGTTTTTAACATACGACTACTCTCAATGTTTATATATAAAGCCTATAGATATACAATCAATAATCATCCAGACATTAAACTAACGTTTATTAGCAGTTTACATCGTTATATACATACTATACACGACCGAATATGCACTTGAATTCATTGCAATACAGTCTGAAAAAATATACATTTCACAAAAATAAAATCCAAAACCAAATGAAATATTATTTCTATTTTCATTCTTAGCAATCCTATAGTATTTGCTATGAAGACAGTGTACAATAATTACCTAAGTAATCCAATAGTATTTGCTATGGAGACAGAATACAATATTTACCTAAGTAACGACATTAATATTATATTCTAAACTCTCATCTCATTAATGGGCAGGTGAAGATACCGAACCTCATTACTATACGAGCGAAACCTGTGAACTAAGGGCCGTCATTCCGATCATAAAACAAGTTGTCACAGCTGAGGCAGTTTTCTGGAATTTACTTGTTCAATGTAAGATGTCTCCGGGTTAGTTTCCAGACATAGATTTGGGTATAATCCCATCAAACCCAACCTCAGTCTGCAACCCCACCTAATTGATTGTTGTTGTATATATGATTTGAAAGTACATTGATTGTGCCTATTCGAATAGAGTATTACACAAATAAGAATACTGAAGGAGTCAGTCAACGCACTGATAATATTATGTAAAACATTTCGTATCTGTAATGTTGTAGTGCTGAATATAGCTGGCAGTTATTAGTAGGAATAACACACTAAGCTACTATCGGCTAATTTCCATCGACCTATGGTCAGTTTAATACCTTTGCTTCCACGTGAAGTGTGTCACAGTGATATCACACACCCATCGCCTCAGTGTGTATAATCGTATATTTGTATACATCCGATCATATTTTATAGTCTAAGCATTAATCGAGTTCTTGACAAATTTCTCTAAAATCCATACATCATTGCTATTATCATTCAAGTTGTCTCACATTAGTCTATTTAATACTATCATTAGTGTTTCTATTATTAGTTGATGTCTTACGTAGTTAGGCGTATGCTTTCTTTTTTTGTGTACACATTCGTCTTTTTGTATCGACGTTTAAAACACCAATTTAAATTGTAAACGTAAATTACGTAAATTTAGTGGCATCTGTACAGCCCATATTATTCATAAACATTATATCACTGGGTAGTATACATCAACCATTTAAATATGCTGCTCTATTAACATTTCTCAATTGATACTTTTGTGTGTTTCGACCGCAGAACATCTCAATGTTCGACTTCCTTTAGTTATTTCATCAAAGCCAGTTCTAAACGTTTCAAGCTATTAAAATTCAACAAAAAGAGACCGATGTTTAAAAAGTATATGATCACGATAATAGCACATCCATTCTGTCGGCCATGTAATTATATTTGACTAGTATTTCTCGATGCGAATCATCTGTTGTCACGATTTTCATAAAATTATCGGATATTAGATATCAAGTTTGTCGAAGATATAGAATTTAGCCGAAATCGTCTTCGGAAGGGACAAATGGAGGCCGTCATAATATATGGTTGACTAAGTTGTAGTAATTCCAGCGTATTAGACTAATATGTACACGTATCAACGATCTACCTACACTACTGTGGATTATTTTAATATGGAGTCCGATTACGATTATAATATGGTCTGATACTTGTCATTAGCCACCGGCAAACACGCACAGGTACACCACATTTACATTGTGTCTGAATTACAGCCATACTTCGTTAAAATGAGTGTACATTGCTATCATTCTTTTAAAAACTGACTCAAAATTTCGTTATACACGTAGACCTTGTGGAATAAACAAACGATATTGTTTGTTTGTATGTAGTAGGATTAACCCGTTACTCCAACATGTGTCCACAATCATGAGAGCAGAAAACCGCAGGTGTTTTCCCACAATGCTTTGTACATTACATGTTCGTTGAGCTTTAGATAATCTCTCGCCCACTTCGATGTCTTGTGGGTGTTATATCAACATGTACTCATTAAAGTCCGGAACTGAAGTGTATATTATGGAGTGTGTGTAGTATCCCCTGGATCCGTTACTACATTTTCACTAAAATATGTACTTCTTATACCAACGTCCCCCGCATTTAGAAACATTCATTAGCATATTTCACTCGGTTGTGACGTCATCAAGGCTTCGCAGTTTAGTTGTATAAGTTCATTTCTAAATCGTATGTTGTACACAGTGCCGCAGATTCAAAACACGGGCATGCATTAGCAAGACTTGCGACTTGGGTTCACAAGACAGTATTCTTAGACGAAATCTTTAAGGTAAGTTAACGTTCGACCCATTTATTTTCAAATTGCCAAGATTTCTTGACATATCCATGTTTTCCACAAGTTATAACAAAATATTCTTCTAGAATGCCGCAATACAAAATTAATCATTTGTTTCTCCTCTCCGAGACGATGTTCCCTCTTATATCCATGGTGAAAAACGTCACTGCCTTTGTAAATTTTGCTTTGACAAAATAATAAAACGGATCACTATGTTGTCAGTTACATATTCCCATATGCCCCCACCATGTCTGCTCATTTCAATCATGGATAATAGTTTTCATGGTCGTCTATTGCTGTGTTGAGATCATCACCAAAACAGAAAGATGACCTAGCTATTAGTTAATCATGGACTACTCATGTATTGTCGATCACAATCAGGCCGACATTATTCGGCTTCTATTGTTTCAATATGCTCTTCGTTCTTGCAAATCCACGATTTAAAAAGAAAAATTGTTTGGATCATAAAGGTGAAATCCATCCGTTTTCAATCACGATGTCTTAGTTGTACATTTAGTTTGGATATATTTCAAACACAAGACGCAAATTTAAAGTTATAGTGGAACGCGGACTCTTTTATGTTGCCAGGTTTATCATTTTGCCGTGCGGTGAATAGAAAATGATCCGTCTAGTATCATGAAATTGCTGTTAGCGGGTTACCTAATTCGTACACAACAGTAGATAACGTTTTCACTTTAGGCTTCAAATAGATCTGCCTTTGATTACATGTATATGCTTCTTTTGAAACTGACCTATAATGTAAGAAAATGCAACTGACAAAATTTAATTTCATGTCGATTATGTTGAATATTATAGAGGGTCTCTAAACGTTTCAGATTTTTATTTCAAATTGTGCAAAGGTAGTCTGGGAACTTTTGACGTCAAATGTCATCAAAGTCTTTTAAAAAAGACCTGATATGCCGTTAGATAATAGTTGGAAAAAGTTACTGCTCGGAGGTATAAACTTATGTATGGTTGATATTCAGAAGTCATTACGTCTGTACAAATTGCACGGTGTTTTGTGTTTCACAAAATTCTATTCGGTGACGTTATTTCTTCCAAATCAAAAAGCTTATCAGGATACATTTATTTTTATTGAGTAATGTGATGACGTACTAACAGATGTTGTTGGATAAATTGTACAGTTCCGAAAATCTTAATTACATTTTGTTGGGTTGTTTTTTAAAAACAGATTCATTTCTAGACGGGTCTGCAGGGACAGTTTATACTAGGATATTTTGTATTGAGGTGTTATGAAAAGCTTCACGTCAATTTTTTTTAGAAAATATGGTGGGAATACTTCATCATCAATTTAAATAGAATGGTGAGATTCATGTGGTGAATCAATGATTTGCCAAACATTTACGGCACAGTCAGACTCATTTCTTAACTCTACATCCTTACATACAAGGTAGAAGTTTGTATTGGATATTATGTGTCCGCTCTCTGAGATGGATGGGAGATTAGAGTAAATAGCTAATTCGACAAACGGATATTAAGAGCACATCTCATGGCGTATGACTTGAGGGGATTAAGGTCCATATGTAATAAATTATACCACTGCATTTTGTACTGTCACTTCCACCAAAACAATCGTGTGGAACGTTCCACTACAAATATTCAATTTGTTTTAATAAGCCCCTAAATTTCCAATTTCGTCTACTGACAGATATTTTGGTTAACAATTACACTTTACGGATAGTTTAAAAATAATGAATATGGGTATAGTATTCAAGCCATTTCTGTTTATAACATATGCGCTCAGCATGTGTAATTTGCCTAGACTTGAAGTGGTTATTCTATATCAATGACCGCTTATAAGTACACTCTTCAATCTGACCATGGTGTTCTCTATCTGTACAGAAACCTTCGAGTAAGGGTCCATGATTTGTAGAACAAAAACATGTATATTCTCGCTTGATACGTATTACATAATTTGGAAATTTTAATTTTGTGATATTTTGATGTTCTTGAGCTTCTATCATCTAAATTAGGAAAAAAATGTCAAATCGTGAAAGGCTCGTCTTACTCAACAGCCCGAGATACGGTACAATTATTTAGGTCGAACTCTCGAAAAATCAACCCTCCATTTCTTTCGTTTATACTACGAAATGTCAATGTGATGTGTTTGTAATTGTTTTCAGTCATCAACTATAATGTATGTGTAATGAGTGAAGATGAATAAGTACAGCTGTTGAAGATTAATAAGTGCAGCTGTTGTACAAAATACGTCACCCCCCCCCCCCTCCCGGCAATATCATCCTTAAAACATTAATTGCGCTACAATTTAACTAAAGGTGACATTTGCAGATATGCCGCAAATAATGACCGAGTGCACGCTCGATCATTATTGTCGTAGCATATATGCAAAATGTCACCTCCCGGGTATTCATCTACCAGCAAAATCCCTCGCGAGTCTTATCAAACCTTGTTATACTATGCTAAACTTTGACAATATAGGGGAAAACGTGAAATCACAGACTATTACTATTGCTTCCTATTCATGTTTAGAGTCGTCGAATGTCACCTGATCGTACAAATGTGCACTAATTTGCATTTTGTTTCCACAAATCCGAAATGATTAGACTGAACTCTTTCTAAATGAATGACACTGTCATAATTCAAACTAAACATAACATAAAAATGTTGAAAGAGTAAGTCAATGCTGTAGAGGTTATAGCACATTAACCCACATTGAGGTGATATGGTGCAAATTATAACATAGCTTGTTAACCAATCAGATCGCGTGTATCATGCATGTTAGGCATGCTTAAAAAGCGCTGAGAACACCAACACATTTTCATAAGTCATGTACATCATGTACATTTATCAGAATAACACGAATTAATTCTTTGCTATGAGTGAGAAATCTTTTACCATAGCACACACACACGTGCGCGCGCACACCGGCGCACGCACATACATGCGCGTGCTCGAGACTTTATTCACTTTCACTACTTGGGTATGCTTTGAGCTTGGACATTCTCGACAACATTCGGATATGCATTACATAAGTCACCTTGTCAAAATATTCCATATGACTGGCGGTCGGCGGTCGGAATCTATCGCAGTAATTCTGACAAATTCATATTGAAGTGTTTAGTGAACCTAACTATGACAATATCATTATGTTCTAGTGCATTGAATACGAAGGGAAACCTGTACTGTGCTCCCATTCCCATTATATGTTTGTATATATTAGAACGTTTGATACATTATATCCTCTAGGAGGAGAAACGAAATTCTGCTTTTGAAGCACATGGCGCTATATTAAAATCACAATATAATCCTGATACTACAGGTGGTCGTATACATCAAAGTCTATTGACATTTCATACAGAGCGAGGTTGTCTGTTCTTGGAATGTCCTAGATTAAGCTTTCCTTACCCTCATCATGTACGCATGCTCAATACGTTCCCATCAAAGACAGTCTTCATCTCTGTATAATACTAGGCTTTTTGTTTTAATGGAATTCAATAATTAAGGTATATACTAATAATATAGTTTTACTTATGTTATCATGGCAATGCTGCCAACAAGTCTCATCAATAGAAGCCTAAATAGTCGATTTTCCGGTTCCAAGATGCATTGCGCGAGATGACGTCGCTTATGTTGTTACATTTAGACTAATGTTGTCTTTATTACGTTTAAAATAACATTTTCATCAGAAAATGATGGAAAGACATGTTGACCTCTTTAATTATGGGTGATTTTATAGAACAGAGACTGAACGCCATCGATGACAGAGAGGGATTTTACGGGTAAACCCAGGGTACAGTCATGTGACAACCATCCCCCTGGGTAGCGCGTGCAAACCCGTCAGGGCGTACACAACGCATGGCATTGTATGGAGAGACGCCCAATGCATCTTGGAACCGGCAATAGGTCTATTGTTAGAGACTGAAATCACATTTCACAAGTGTTTTATCTAGACTTCGCAAATGTTGATCCCGCTGACGTTGTGTTATTGACGTTGTTGTTATTGTCATTGTTGGCACTGGAAATATCAAATCAAATTAAACATGTTTGCATATATTGCCGAGGATTAAATAAATCCCTCTTTTTTACTCGTTGACTGGGGATATGTTTGACGGTAACAGGACAAACGCCCCCGGGACAAACGCCCCGTAGGACAAATGCCCCCCGGACAAATGCCCCCGAAGAAATGCTTAAGGTAGGACTACGGCTCACGACTCAACCTAGAAAGGTCGTTCCCGAGTTGTTTTTTCAACTTTACACTATACATTCTTTAAGTGCTGGTCGTGTTATACCATGTATGCCCTGCTGCCTAACAAACAACGTGAAACTTATCGACATCTTCTACAACAGATCAACAATATCCATTCTAACCTAAACCCACGTAGTGTGCTCATTGACTATGAACAGTCCGCTAGCAGGGCCATCACGGATATCTTCCCAGAAACCATCGTCAAAGGGTGTTTTACCACCTCTCCCAGAACATACATGTATATCGGGAAGTTCAATCAGAAGGATTGCAACAATTATACCAGTCTGATGCCGACTTTGCATTGGTAATAATTTTGGTAATAATACAATAAAGGTGATAAAACCAAATCATGCCCCAAATAAAACCAAATTCAACGTTTTTGAACATCTCCTGTCTATTCATCCGTTATACAATAAACGTGATAAACGCATATTTTAAGTGTACTTCCCAAAATCTAGATATTTTGGATCTCTATTCGTAGGCAACAACAGTCCTATCGGGGGGGGGGGGGTGCGTTTGTCCGGGGGGCATTTGTCCTACGGGGGCGTTTGTCCGGGGGGCATTTGTCCGGGGGCGTTTGTCCGGGGGCCGTTTGACATATCAAAGGCAATCAATTGACATACAAAACATCAAACACATGGAGTATGTCACAATAAACACACACGCAAACAAACAAACAAGCAACAAACACATATATTATGTATGTATGTATGTATGTATGTATGTATGTATGTATGTATGTATGTATGTATGTATGTATGTATGTATGTATGTATGTATGTATGTATGTATGCATGCATGCATGCATGCATCCATGCCTGCCTGCCTGCCTGCCTGCCTGTCTGTCTGTCTGTCTGTCTGTCTGTCTGTCTGTCTGTCTGTCTGTCTGTCTGTCTGTCTGTCTGTCTGTCTGTCTGTCTGTATGTATGTATGTATGTATGTATGTATGTATGTATGTATGTATGTATGTATGTATGTATGTATGTATGTATGTACATTTAGATAGTTGATAGTTAATAGATAGATAGTTGGTTAGGTTTAAACGCCTAAATTTAAAAGTCATTATCATAGTAATCTCTTATGTTCCGCTCCTGCATCTTAATTTCTCTTGCCGTTTTACAGTGAGCATTCAACCATGCAAGCTGAATATTTCACCAGCGTTGTTGTCCTGGTGGTCGCCATGGCAACGTCTTGCTTTGCGACAGATATCCAAGCAACTATACCAGACGGAGAAGTTTTGCCGTTGATGAAATGGTTCCGGAGAAAAGACAATGGCATGTCACGTGAAGACGACGGTGGTACCTTCTCAAGTAAAAACAATATTTACGACTCTCCTAGTTACAACGATGATCTATTGAAATCTCTTTCTGAAGGTGTTGATGGGTTAAAAGAGACGCAACGGCCAGGCGATTTACTTGTGAAGCCTAAATTCCAACGCATGGAAGAATTTGCCGACCTGCAGGGTATCAAACAGGGGCCAAAGAAAATTACTGGAGGTAATGGAGATTTGGAAGAATTTGGACTATGGCAGCCTGCCAATCCAAATTATGGTGACTACAGCGGGGATTTTGATTGGAGTACGGAGGAGGCGAAAGAGGAGTCATTGTTTTCCGATTTCAAGGATGGAAGTTGGACATGGGAAACTGGATCGGATAAGAGAAATGTGGTTCCTCTTGAAATCGATGGTTATTGGTTTTATCCATTAAAAGAAGACGGTAGAATGGACACGGAAGATTTAGAAGCAGACTACCCTGCCGAATTTAAAGTTGTAAGTTTCCATTATTGCTTCTTCTGATTCGATGGCAAAGTATGTCCATCTTTTGATAACATATCATCATCATCATCATCATCATCATCATCACCATCATCATCATCATCATCATCTTTCTTGCTTTCTCACTGATTTTATTTTTGGCATCATAATTTCATCTTAGTTATCGCATAGTTTTACTGCTGAGCATGGTGATAACCCTTCCTTCCTTTATTACCACTGCTATTCTTGATTCACATAATTGAATTCAAAATGTTCTTCGCCCTTGCTTCTTTTCGGTTCATGTATTAAAATACAATGGAAATGGCGGCGCGTACTTTTGTAAATGACAATTGCTGGTTTGCCCTAATGGTGATTGAGGTAGGTAGATCTAATAATACCTGAATGTTTTAGTGACAGCATAGAGCCTACACCTTTCGTTAAGAGGCTAAGTGCTAGCGGTAACTTCTTGCTAACAACCTTGCTTTTTTTTCTTTTTTCACCTTCTTTAGGAAGACTTTTTATCACCAAATAATAAAGAATGGCAGATTCAACCCAAAGAAGAAGTGAAGGTTTAGGAAGATATTAAAACTATAGACAAACTTAAAATATCATCAACGTCAAATGATATATTTGTATAATCAAAGAATCGGTTGACCCAGTGCAACCCATGACATAATTCACAAATGAGACACTGTGCATGTAGTCCAATATGTCTCGTATAAACACCATGCATGTGTCCAACAAACACATTTTCACAATTATGAACATGTTTATATTCATCAACCTCGTTTCTTCAGTCTCGTCGCTTTTGTCAAATAAGTTTGTAATTTATACTAAGTTTTATCTTCTTTTTTTCACGTGGTAACGGCAATACAGTCCGGTATTATCAGAGAATCTCCAAACTTGGAAACTTTCAAAAGAAAACTGAAAACGCACTTATTCTCCAAAGCATACAGTGTGGTTTAGCCATTGAGCGTCATAGAGCAAAACAATGTTTTTGGATTTTGGCGCTATATAAACTTTGCTGATTGATTGATTGATATTATAAATAGTTCGTACAGTTGCAATATTCGTTCTACTGCTTTACATGTATAATATTCATGGCTAGATTTGGACGACAATCTCGTGTAGCCCTAAGGAATAGTTGAGATGTAACACAACGATTCTTCATTGACTTTATATTGATGATGTCATAGAAATACTACTATCTATATGAAAGATCAATCACTTTCATTATCTGCCAGCCTGACTTGATGTAAGTACAAGCATCATTATTTCAAGCATCATTGATTCCCGACTGATTGTATTTTCTTGGAGGCTAGTACCGGAAGAGAGCTTTTGGCGAATTAGAATGAAAATATATATAATGTACATTTGTATATTTCACTTTGCCTGTTATCGACAACAAGCTGGCCTTAAACTGCCAAATTACGTTTCGGACCAGAAACAACAATTTTAATTGTTGAGTAAATGACATTTTAGATTGAGATTCTAAAACGTGAAGAAAATGTTGCTATATTTAATACAAAATGCAATCTAGTCTAACACATGCTAAAACGCCTTGTTCAGCTTGCGGTGTAATGTCATTAATTTGAGATAAACGTAGTCAGCTATCGATGGAGAATGAAAACATATACAAATGTAGTCATGATCAGTTGTTGCCCTGGAAAAAAATTGTCAATTTTCTGTTTGATATCTCTATGGGTTTCACGAGACATGTGAGATTAGTATGCCGCCTACACAGTCCAAAGATCTTATGAAGTACAAATATGGAACCATTGTGACCAGTTGCACAAGAAAAACATGACTTGAAGCCAATGTTACTTTTGTTCTGTCACTGCAAAGTTACCCGATAAAGGTATCAGAAGAAGTTGTCCATGGATTAACAGTAAAGCGTGCCATTCTTTCTTAATAAAACGTTCGCTCCTTGAGGTGGTAAAAGTATTAAAACGGCGTATTTAATATATCACGGACCAACGTTTTCGATGCAGCGACTTTGATTAGTTCGAAACGTGGAAATGTTTCAATACAATCCGTAAAAAGATAACTTCTGAACGGATTCTTGTATAGGCGGTGTTTTAATAGTAACGTTCAATCACGTTTTTAAATAAACACCTCCGGGTACTAGTAATCCTTATTCTTACAGCTACAGATTGTCTTCTCTGTGCAGTGTATTGGTTAGTTCGGTTTTACCAAATTGTCAAGGCCAAACATAATACAAATAACAAGATAAAGACACCCTATATCTGTATTCAATAAGATTTCGTCTTATAAATGCAAATGATCAGTTTCATATTTTTTGACCAGCAATATATATATGAATATTAGTTTTGTGTTTATTAAATCTTGGTGTACTAAACGATATTGTTTGTCTTTCTTTTTATATCGATCGATTGTGAAATCCTAGGATCACATACATACAAGTATCACATTCATCGACATGAATTATTCTTCAGCTATGTCGTTTTAGCTATGTGTGTTCTGAAAACACTCGACAATTTGACAGAAGCCTCTGTTTAAATTTCTCGACAAGAATAAAAAGCTTTCCTGACATTCAACCCCATGTCTCTATATCAATCGTGTACCGATATCTTTTCTGTCGAGCCAGAGAGACAGAGAGACAGACAGAGAGACAGACAGACAGACAGACAGACAGACAGACAGACAGACAGACAGACAGACAGACAGACAGACAGACAGACAGACAGACAGACAGACAGACAGACAGACAGACAGACAGACAGACAGACAGACAGACAGACGGGCGGGTGGGCGGGCGGACGGACGGACGGGAAAGAGGGCATGGATTAGGCAGCAATACGTACGTTGAGTCTTCTTCAAGTTAACCTCGTCACACATCCTGTCGTTCGTGAAACACTCTATAACGTCGTGACATATCCTGTCGTTCATGAAACACTCTGTAACTGAAGTATCTTGTACCGTATATTGTCGTGACTCTTCAGGAAGTCAAAGCAATTTGAACATGCTCCTCAATAATGCTAAGTGTGTCCCCCATCTCATTCAACTCTTAACGATTCTTAATGATGCAAACACATCAGTATATTGAGTCTCAAGTTGTAACTCAGCTAAATGTATCTACATGTACACGTATATTGTGTTTTTCTGAATCAAAGAACGGTTTCCTAATAAATATTGATACCCTAACAGCTACAGAATGTAATAAAAGCTGACCAAAAGTCCACGCATTTGACGAGTTTTTCCGATGCACTAATGCGATAGTAATGGTGTTAGTATACTACAAAATATCAACTATGCACTCTATATGTATTACTCCATACTCTTTGAAACTATTTTAAGACTATCCCCGCGGCTGTGAGAAATAAGTGCAATAAAAAATTACACGGTGATAAACTTATAGTATACACCCGAAATTGTTGTGGGCTTTTAAATTTATGGTAATGCCGCAATCGTATTTCTGATATCTGAGTAGATACTGGCGAAATGATAGTGATCTTAAGTTAAAATGAAAGTTTGGTTATATTAGTGTGATATATGTTGGCATTGTCACTCAGTTTATGAATTCATTCTTATATCTTACAGAACAACGCATTATAAAATGATATGAAGCGCATAACACTTTTATTGATATCTGGATAGATGTAACCAGGGCCGTAGGCTGACCAAATTGCCAGGGGGCATAACTTTGTCTTGGTACAATCATGCATTTAAAATTTAGAAAGGTGACTAATTTACATAAATTTGCATGCGATTTGCATACGCAATTAAATATTATATGTAAGGCCAGGAAAAAAAAGCTGTTCAACGGGCAACCTAACCCACCACATTGGGTAGGTAGATCGATTTCATTTTTTCACAATGCTTGACAACGATAAAACAAACCATATATAATGATAGCAAAATACTTCAGGTTGAGTTTAGATAAAACTTATTCAGTCATCTTGATACTATCTCGTGCAATTTGTCTGCATAGCTACAGTTAGGAAATGTACACAATTTACGGTTAAACAAATGTTGTAGCTCCTCTCACCCTCTCTTCTCAAAAAATGTTAAGCCCCGCCAAATGAAACTCAAGCATTATTTTAGCCACCCCTTCTGTCACCTACACTACAGTGGAGATATAAAATTATATGGTACAATGATGCATTAAAATAATAGTGATAGCCAACTACAATACTCCGAAAAGAGATTACTTTACACAGGATGTGGATTTCACATGCATAAGGAGATGTCTCTAATTAGCTCTAACCTATACAGGGAGGTACTTAGCGAGCCAACTTCCACCTTGTTTTGGGAAAGGCAATTATCACCTTAATTGCTACTGATTGGAAGGAGACAACTCCAAAGGTGAAAAAAAATGAAAATAAGACAGTGTATGAGGCCATTTAGAGGCATAAAATATCAAACCATAGACATAATTTAAATGCTTACAATGCTTGAATATGGTAATAAAATACCAGAATTGAAACAATTATGCTATGTATTACATACTATCTGGAAGTGTACTTTGTTGTGGCAAAGCTGAAAGATATTTTGCGGATGTGCACTTGGTGAACGACTTCTCCTTTAAGTTTAATTTGGTTCCAAAAAATCCCGAGAGCAAAACATTTCAAGACTTTCAAGACTTTTGATGGCCCAATGACTGCTCAGCCCACTCCCATGGTCGTAAAGTTTTGCTCAATTCTTTTTAGTGCACACTGGATATGCAACTGTACAGCTTAATTTCATCTCAATTCATGCTTGTATGCATCATCAGAGCTAAGTAAACCACTGTATAAGATATTATATAATTTGGAATAGACTCAAATGTATATTGTTACATGTACTATTCAGAAAATATAAAGAAATATTCTTAATTTTGAAACAAATGCGAGGCCCGCATGAGGATATACTGCCAATCACCCAAAAAAATATATGGTTAGGTTGAACAGCTTTTTCATTTTTTCTGGCTAATGTCGTATCGTTCAAAGTAGTTGCCGAAAAGATGTCACATTCAAAGTAAAAAATAAAATAAAAAAATTGGATGGTGCTTTCTCAAATAAGTAACAGTCAATTTATCGTTCAATGCAACATCCTTGTAATGAGAAACCAGATTGATATACCAGTGTTTATCCCTTATCTCCAAAGCTTTCCTTTACCTCCACTCCCCCGCTCTGTAATACAAATATTCAATAATCTACTATCATATCGTGTATTCATATTGTGCGTCAAAATTGAAGATGACCGCTAGCGCGCTATCCCACACAACCATTGAAAACATCCCGTGCTTCTAATTACTTTCCGTTCGTAAAAGACGTAAAATTGAATTTTGAGAAAAAACCTATACAGTAACTAGTTGCTGTTATTAAAGGTATCGAGTAGGCGGAGAAATTATTTCTGTTAACAGCAATCATCGCCATATTATGGTTGCACGCCGTTCATTTTCTAAAAATTGTCGTTATTAAAACCTCAATTCGTGTTTTATAAGGAAATATGGCTTCTTTCTTTCATAAGCTTAGAAATCTAAATAAGCATGAAGTGATATTGCTGACAAGTAGTATTGACAATTAACGAACAATAATAAAACATTTTTAAATGTCAACCTTTAATATCTATAATATTCAATCATAGGCAGAGACCGATTGTGATGCCTCGGCTCTAAGTACAATTCCAGATAAGTGGGACACCCACGTGATATATGATGTGTATGACTTGTTCTGTTTATTAATTTGTCGTTTATTATCATTCATCTTTGTAATTGTGATTGTTCTACTTTATCGCTAATTACTCAGCTATGCCATTGAAATCACAGGAAGCTATTCCTTATATTGAATATAAACTTACACTCATACAGTCTCGTCCTATCTGTAGGAGTTTTGAATGTATTTTTTTTTATTTGTGACATCGTCGTAAACCACACCCTCTTTTACGGCACCGTCCAAGACGAACCGTTATTTCGCACAGTCTGTTCTTTCGCAGTTGATTTTATCTCCTAGTTCCGATTAGTTTAGTTCTACATAGAAATAAAAGCCATCATAGGTAGACTTCCATGTATAATTTTCATGAACGAACAAAAATATTTACCTGTAATATCATACTACAATAGCTCAATCAATGTTTTACATAAGTATTTTCAGTTGAGTAAAAGGTTTATAAACCCAGCTTGCGCCATTTTACCATGATGGCTTAATATTACTCTCGGTCATCCAATTTCTAGAAGTGTCCCTATAGACTGTGTTCGGTGCACCATTGTTACACTTACCATACTCACGCCCACGTCACCATCCGTGGGGACATCCTCACCATGTTCAGTTTACATGATTTTATATTTTATCATATTATAAAATGTATCGTGATGGGATTATCACCTTTGAATACGTTGGGTCTACCAGGGCTTACAAACGCCTTTCACAGTGGAACGTGTCAGTTACATACACGTGGATTCCTCACACATCACGAGGTTTCAATATCCAAATAGTCCATTACATCCATAGTATAACCTTCTAACTACAACTTTGTCTGATCTGTATTCTTGGATGGATTTTCCTTATTTAGTAACTCCCTTCATTAGCCACATTTCATTATTGTTGAATAAAGCTTACATAGAACAAAAGTATGATTATTAATCGAAAGGAAGGTTGCAAATTTAACTTATTAAAAGTGTCTTTAATAAGTGCTTTGATATGTAAATTTCTTTTGTTATACATATTTTAAAAAAATCAACATCTTTGGTGGCGTCATAACAGGTGCTACTTTTTTCCTTAGTACCATTGCAACTATTTTCCATGTCTTTCAAGCAATTTAGTTGAAAAATTATAAAATTATATTACTGTCTCCTGCCACCAAAAGTAATCGTATACCAGATTTAAACTAAATGCCTACCTTAAGGGCAAAACCATAGATTTTCGGGCCTACACTCATTGTTGGAATGCAAAATTCTGAACTATATTATATATGATGTACCACTTAATTGGAAAATTAATAATATGAAACTAAATGAAATTTGAAGCGTTCATAGTTAACATGTTTGCCTAATTATTTAAAAAAATCATTGATTATGCAAATTAACCATATATATAGCGTATAAGTTACAGCATCAAGCTTTAAATGACAGATGCACTTCTTTACCATCAATACATGTACTAAATTATCTGAAATTTGAAGTTTACATTCTTAAGAAATAGCCTAATTACCGAAAATCATTAATTATGTAAATTATTCATTAAACTAAATTTTATATGAAATTTGAAGCGTGCATTCCAAAGATATAGCTTAATTACTGAAGATCGTTAATTATTTAGATAACTCATTAAAATTAAAGGCTATGTCAACAAACTTGTGCGCATTGTTATGGTTGGTATATGCATCAAATTCAATGAAATCTGAAATTTGTATTCTTAAGATGAAGTCAAACGTCCCGAGTCACACAGCGGCCATGACAGTGGCGAAATGTTGATGTTTTTTATTGGTTTGCGAAGAAAGGGACTGAAATCTCATGTGACTCTGAAATCTCGCGTGATTGCGTAAGATCAAACAATTGAACTTTAAATCCCTCATCCGCGGTCCGCTTGGATTCCAGGTTATCAGAATCACGACTCGTGATTCTGATTAAAAACGATGTTACGCAATCAGTCTTTTTATTCGCAAGTTGATAAAAAACACCACGAATAAATTAATCAAATTCGAAATCACAACTTTACCTGTCTGTATTAAAGAACGTACTTAACAACACTCACTAGTCGTGTCAGAACGACATGTCAAACCTTTCTCTTTCAACATAAAAGTAAATTTGCATGAAGAAAAAAAACACTGTTATTTTTCAATTCATTTTCAATCTAAAACTTTGGAATAGAATAGTTATGACATACATATTTACCGTGATGTACGTAGTGTATGGCAATAATCAATATAGATGACAGTACATATAGTCTAAGCTCAGACCACTACAAGGAAATTTTCTAGAATAGTGGTCTGTGAAATGATGTGTATTGTGACAATGATGTATACATGTTAACCCCTTTCAAACGTCAATGCCTATTCGAAGAAGTACAGTGTCCTCGATTTCTCATTATCATGTACGTGACATCCATTTGTGAATCAAACATTCCTTGATTTCTCACTCTAGGACGAGTATACCGCTATAATCATGTGCCTGACATCTAAGTTGAATGTGGAAGGAGATTTATAAATGTGTACCAAATTATTATTGCATGCAATTAATAATTACAGACCTGATTTTGTCTAAATGTGTAGTATACACCAAGTGGTGCATATTTTTAAAAAGATTTATAGGCCCACACATTCCTGTCAAAACTAAAACACCACCCTTCTACCATGGGATGTATGTTTATTCAACCACAGGGGCGTGTAATATTTCATAGATTGTTGTTTTCTTATTGCTTAGAATGTCGTTTTCTTAGGAAAATATCGTACGAATCTTGCTGCTACAAATGTATCATTCTCTATACTACTAAGAAATATTAGTCTCTTCTCCTTACAGGTAGGAATATATAGTCAAACGGTTGGTATATTTAGTCTGTAGACCTGGAAAACAACAATCTATGAAATATTACACGCCCCTGTGTATTCAACGACAGAACAATATGGACCGATACCTCTTTGTACATAATTTACTCCTATGTAGGCATACTCGTATGGGGGCGCTATATGCATGAAAGACCAAAACCTGAGAACTCATTTTATAGACCACGTTAATATAAGCTTTAATATGTAATCAGCGGATCGCGGACACAGCTTAATACAAATTCTAATTTTTTAAGAATAGACCAAATTAGTGTACATGTGTTTGCTAATTTAAATTCTATAGATCGCAAGGCATTCAAATTCAATTGTTCGTCGCGAACGTGACCATGCAACAAGATCATAGTTGTCAAAACCGAACATAAAGTTAGCTTTCAAAAGTTCACAACGCCCTTAGACTGGATGCCAACTGTGGTCTAACTGTGAGTGAAGGTATAAATCGTAACGATACTGTATAGAAACTAGACTACAACGCCCTGTACTCCACCACTAGATGAACAGAATTTCGTACGTATATCAATGAGTGTTTGGCGCTGTTTAAAATTCCAAGGCAGAAATAAATCATAAACGTTATGATCATTAAATATATCTATATCATCGAGATTTTCAGCTTTCTAATTAGGCCTTCACGGTTTCTTTACTGAACTACCCAACCGGGACATAGTCTCATTTCTTTGCTGATTTGATATAAAAGATTTCGTCCAAAGAATAGTCTGTTTATTTAACTCAGCGGTGTGGTCACTTATTTACTGAAGTTACAATAAATATATCATTTTGAAGAAACAACTAAACGATAATCAATGGAAAGAGTTCATTGTCATTGTCGTCATTGCACTAGCAAAGATAATAATGCGTTCTTTGGAAGACCGTGAGTGCGAAATCATTGCTAGTGACGTAGTCAGTACACGAACGCCCACACTTTGGTTGCCATAGTAACATGATTTAACTCTGTCGTCGCTTCGATTATTACTTAATTATTCATTCATGACTCCTCTTCCCCTTATTCATATTCATATCAATGCGTCCGTTTCAAGCATGCGCAATAAAAACTGTAATATATATTGAACACTAATTTAGTCATGTGAATGCATAATGAATGACGTCACTAGTACACCTTTGTCTTCGTGAATACAGGAGAGAATTATATCAGGTTTAATTTCAAAGCTCTATCTGCCGTTTTTTTGTCACATTTGTTAGTTTCCTCAGAAGTACAGTGTTTACCAGGTAAGTTACTGAATTAAATATTACTCAGACGAATTATGGCTTTTTGTCAGTATCGAGAGGAATAATTCCTTTCCTGCCATGTCGCTTATTTTTAAATACATCTGTAAATTCAACATGATTTATTTCAGAAGTCATTTCAGAATTTCATGAAATGTGAATTCTACAAAAATTCTAAAGGTCAGACAGTATATATTTGCTGTTTGCTGTCTCTATTGAACATCAAATGTGACAATTGTTAATTTTCTTCTTTAAAAAAAAAACAGCTAGTGAATGAAAATCGCCATCTTGATTCTTTCTTGTTTTCAATATACAGTTCGTCACAAGGCTTATCGTTTTTTATCACATACAACATTTATATTCATATAAAGAAGTTATATATTTTTCTTATATTTCAAGTTCTCAAAATGCTTCCTAAAATATATATAGCCTTTTTGAAATCACGACACGGAGTATATTTACAATTTAAATATGTCGTCTTAATGTTGATAAATTCTCATGACGTACATATATGTTTACCCAAGGCTGTGTTATTCCAGAGGGTTATCCGCCCTAACATCATTGCATAGAAATAAGGCATTTAAAAATATTATTCATCAAATTATATCCAGCATTTTCCTGTCATTAACACCCCCCCCCCCAACACATAATTAACGTTATAATCGTTATATTCGGTTCATGCCATATCACTTGTGAAACCCATTTAACAATATGTTGATTAGAGTGTACGGTTTTGCTGTAAATTAGCAATTTCAATGTTGGTGTTCTCGTAATATTTCTTGAATTCATTCTAATTGCTAATGACGTATATATTTCTCTCCCACGGTTTCCTTTATTTTCTTTCAGTGTCTATACAGCCTTCACTGTGACTGTTGGGATTCGCCATTAAAATCAAGATGGCTAAAGTAACGATCACCTTGTTACTCATATGTGTTGCCATCGTGCAGGTATATAGCAGCCTAGATCTTTCACCAGCTGATCGAATGGCACTCCGTAGTCTGCTTCTACAAGATGCGTACAACTACGGCACACGGGAAGACGAGAACACAAACAGTAACGAATTACATATCCCAGCATTTACGTACATATCAGGTTAGAACAATGTAATGTCGTCATCATTAATTACATAGAAAATATGCAGTGGAAATGTAAACAGTTAAGTTCAAATAATAATTTCAACTGTGGATGACTCCGCCTATAAAGAAAACTACATATAAAGACATATTATATTGAAGATCTGGTCTAAAACGATTTTGTTGTGGTTGATTAACTTTCAGGGGGAGCAGGCGAAGGCAAGCAGCAGCTAGGACCAGCTAATATACCAAATGCACAAATGGCTGTTCCAGAAATCGATTCTCAAAAGTATGAAGTGCCACCTAATCCATGTGTGCCTGGTAGACAAATACAAGGTATGATCATTGCTAGAGTGTTATTTCCATCTGGTTATCTGTCTGTCTGTCTGTCTGTCTGTCTGTCTGTCTGTCTGTCTGTCTGTCTGTCTGTCTGTCTCTCTGTCTGTCTGTCTGTCTGTCTGTCTGTCTGTCTGTCTGCCTGCCTGTCCGTCCGTCCGTCCGTCCATCCACCCATCCATCCAGCCAGCCAGCCATTCACCCATCCATCCATCCACCCACCCACCCATCCATCCATCCATCCATCCATCCATCCATCCATCCATCCATGCATCCATCCATCCTGCCAGCCAGCCAGCCAGCCAGCCATCCATCCATCCATCCATCCATCCATCCATCCATCCAGCCAGCCAGCCAGCCAGTCAGCCGTTCATCTATCTATTTATCCCAATTGTATGGATTGTGTAGGCATGCATTTATCTTTCTTGAAACTATCATATCTTCATCTCCACAGGAAACCAAGTGGTTCGTTCTAATTTGTTTCCCGGATTGAAGTGTTCATGTAATTCCACGTGGAATGAAGGCATGGATATTCAAACAGACTGTGTCGATCCAGCAAGTAAGGCGATTTCCTGTACCATTGAGTCTTATAATCCCCCCCCCCCCGAACAAATATTTCTTCATATAGATTTATTCAAGGATTAGCTTGATCTTAAGTATGTTATTTCGATTTGCGGACGTGGTTTTGTTCCCTCACTGTTTTCATATATAGTGTATATTCCGTCCAACAATAGCTATAGCTATAGCAATTTATAGCTACTTCATTCCGTGACAAAGTATACAAGATATGCCATGAACGAAAACTCACTCTATTACACCAGGCATATAATTCCATCTCCACATGTATGTAATGGCCATTTTTTTATATTTTCTCAACCTTTTACAGGTGTTGGTTGTTGTATTATGAACATGGAAGATAACGAGAACTTCGTAGAATACTTTCAATCTGAACAAGGCAAAGACAGTGACGATGGAATCGCTAATGTCCAAAAAGTCTACAAAAAAGTGAGTAAATGTGTCGCCCTCTATAAACATGTCTGATGACATATGTGCATTCGTTTTCGTGTGTTGCCATGACGATAATTTCACAGTTCTCCTATTGAGAAATTCCCAATGATAGAAACGACAATCTATTGATATTATAAATTTCCCCTTCATCGTTTTCTTAGAATTCGTATCATGAAGGGGAAAAACGTGCCGGTTTGGTTGCAAAGAAGACACCACACATGTCCAAGAGAGTAAGCAATCATCTCTTTCTCTCTGTCTAAGCATTCACGGGGTGTGAGGGGGTCGCATGAACGTACATTATCTGTCATCGTGCAGCTTATTTTAGCGTTCTCTTCCTTGTTATGGTTACGTTCGTTCCTGCTGTATATCAGTTGCTTGTTTCTTTCTGTTTTGGTTTATAGTAATGTTCAACCAATTGCAATGCACTGTCGTGGCAATGCGTTAATATAACGAATATTTGTTTGCCACATAGCCTATGTAGATGCAGGTTGAAGTACACGTTCACTGCTATACACACATCATCCGTACGTGTATTGAACGTCTGGAGCATGATAGCAAGATCATTTTAGAACATTCGATGAGTGTTCAGTCACGATTTTCACCTCAAACATTAAATAAATAGCAACGGAAATTGTCATCTATTTTGATGTATCGTTTTGTAAAATCTGCCGTACGTCTAACCATAGACCCTACTACAGGAAACGTGTTGGTCTGTGGTCTAACCTTTAATTGATTTACTGGCAATTGCAAGTTATGACGACTAACAAATTGCTATACATGGAACCGGTAGATACGGCCATGTCAATTATATTATTTCTGATGATGAAATAACCACAGTGTGTATAAATCTGGTAAATCCTAGCTTGTGCACGTGACTGAAGCATAAGCAATGCATGCACAACTGCAGCTCGTGGCGCTAGGAAGCCAGTGTCTAGCGCCATGCCGTAATAAATAATCATTGGTCTAAGCGATTTTATTCATTGTCAGTCGTTGTTTATCAGTTTGCAATGGCAGTGTCCTGTTTGTCTTGCAAAGCGCTTCACTTGCATACTTTTTGACTAACATCAAATAGAACTAGCACATAATTTTATATATAATGACTCTTTTAAACATGTATGTATGTATGTATGTATGTGTGTGTATGTATGTATGTATGTATGTATGTATGTATGTATGTATGTATGTATGTATGTATGTATGTATGTATGTATGTATGTATGTATGTATGTATGTATGTATGTATGTATGTATGTATGTATGTATGTATGTATGTATGTATGTATGTGTGTGTATGTATGTATGTATGTATGTATGTATGTATGTATGTGTGTATGTATGTATGTATGTATGTATGTATGTATGTATGTATGTATGTATGTATGTATGTATGTATGTATGTATGTGTGTGTGTGTATGTATGTATGTATGTATGTATGTATGTATGTATGTATGTATGTATGTATGTATGTATGTATGTATGTATGTATGTATGTATGTATGTATGTATGTATGTGTGTGTGTGTGTGTGTGTGTGTGTATGCATGCATGCATGCATGTATGTATGTATGTATGTATGTATGTATGTATGTATGTATGTATGTATGTATGTATGTATGTATGTATGTATGTATGTATGTATGCATTTATGTATCTATGTATGTATGTAAAGTTATGTATGCGTGCGTGCGTGTGTGTATATATATATGCGTGTGCGTGCGTGTGCGTGCGTGCGTGCGTGCGTGTATGTGTATGTGTATAAAGTACCATCGTCTCCGGTAATTCCCTATACAATTCACTGTATATCGAAATGATTCGCCTGTTGCTTTGTGGGATTAATCACTTCCATAGAAGTGATACAAAATACCCAGCAAGCTGCAATATCAAAACTCTATCTCTTTCTTTCTTTCTTTCATTCATCAGAATTCATACGATTCCACTGATCGATTCGCCAGGGTAAGTTTTTTTATCCAATTTCACTTTTAGGCAATAGTTTGATATGTGGAACAGGATGCATTTAGCAATCTCGTTGCCTTGAGCGATTTAAACTTTAAGACACTTTATGACGTCGTCTAGTGCCAATTGTAGCCACAATAATTTGATCCAGGACTTGTTACATATCGACTTTAGTGTTTACTACACAGTCTAGCGTCCTCAGACTCCAACAAGCTAAACATGACGGAGACGCCAGTCCTCCTTTTCCTTGCCAAACTGTAAGCACCAAGGGGAAGCATTTTATACTAGCTCAATTTAGATATAGAGAAACAATGAGTTTCGTATTGCTTTAGGGCTTCGAAGTCTTACACCCATTACACATAATCTGTAACCTTTTATCGCGACGATCAGAATGTGGTGTACCGAAGGGGGATATATTATTGATTGTATTTCATATACAAGAACCTATATCCTGAGGTGTACCAGATCAAAAATACAGTATTCAGTTTCATGCGTATTTACTTTGTGTCTTTTTGCAGAGAGCAAACCGTTACCTCGACGGCCAAGACCGCATCAATTCCGTTGTAGCCAAAAAGTCTCCTCGCTATCTCGATCCGAATGGAACCTTTATGTAAGCTACATAAGTAGTCACGCCCTCTGGAGGATATTTCTAATCAAAAGATTATGCACACATACACAACCCATCCACCCCACCCCCAAAAGGAGAGAGATGACGTCCCCAAATCATTTAGTCATAACATGTTTAGACGATCAAAGACGGCTACCCCATAGGAGAAGGAAACAGAAATATGTAACTTTACACCATAGCTACTTGCTTTATCGTGTCTGCCTAAAACTTATATTACATCCAAAACAATTTAAACAATATGCATATCTAAATGTTTACCGTATAGTATGACGTATGACGAGGGCTTTTATTTTCTGTAGTCATGTGCATGTGTTGTCTCTGCAGTGAAGTTAGTCGATCCAAATTATCATAAATATTTAAAATACAAGCTCATAGATGTGCACAAAACCTATTGTAAGATATAAATCAGTTTGAGATTCGAAGATGGTTTATTTTTATGAAATAAAGATAAATCTTGGTAAAAAGATAAGTTGTTCTTGGTGAAAGCCCAGACAAAGTTAGTGAATCAGGGCTTAGAGAAGTTTAGATTTATTTTGTAGGGACATCAACACCTCACTTCAAGAATCTCATGAAAGAGACCGAGTGTCGGCCATATTGTAAATCCGCAATCTGAGTTTATAATTTCTTGCTTACTTTCTACTGATGTCCAAAGTTAACCTCTTTTGTTTTGTGTTGTACTCTTAGTTTGTTTTGAAGAGAGAAATAAAATACCTAGTTTGTGACCATGACTTGATTTTGTCCTCGCTGTATTTTTTTAAGAAGACAGACCTCCCATGTTGTTGTTGCCATATGTATTGATACATAACGAGTAAACGTAAATATTTTGAGCTAAATGTATTCGTAATAGTGTCAACCTTTGTGTAAGTTTATTTTCAATTCAGTACATTTCACTTACACACCCTTAAACTTGATCTGCTAAAGAACCACAATAGTCTACGTACTTTACAACTTAATTAATTTGAAAACTCATCCGCCTTAACACAATCATGCACTATACATAAAATGTACACATATACATAGTACGCAGAGAGCGAGACAGACAGACAGACAGACAGACAGAAGCACGCACGCACGCACACACACACACACACACACACACACACACACACACAGACTATTTAGTGTTTACACTGATGAAACATGCCATTCGCTCAATGCCACAGACCTGTGTAAACAGGGTGAGTATGATAAAAAGAAACTATACTGTTTCTTTCCCGTGTCAACAATTCTGTGAACTCCACACAATGACATGTAAAATAAAGACAGGTAAATTGTTTGATGGGAATTTGAACTGCTTTATTAATTGAAAAAAAAACCCCAGTATCTTTAATAGTCAAATATTTTCATAGTTATCATCACATCACATCACATCACATCACATCCCTTTCACCATAGCCTCCTCTTGCTGCTGCTCCATCTCCCCCTCCTACTCTTCCTCCTCCTTGAGTTTCTTCACAAGTCGAATGTATATCGTCTTTCTACGTCCACGACATGTCTAACTTTGTACATCATTTCCCTCCTTGGAATAAAACGAAGCAGTGTGTTAAATAGAAAGGTGGGTAACAATCGTCCAACGGATACATTCGATAATGTACACTGGTAGAACTATGAACACAATTTGTACAATTCCAATGTAAAACAAACACACTGTCATAAATTTGGGAGTTTTTGCCTCCCCGAGGTAAGTGCATTTATCAACACAAATATGTAGGACCACCGTGACATACGAACCATCTTTGTGTATTCCATGTAGAGATAGTTGTCCCCAGGAATACTCTCACATGTCGCTTGTATTCAATGTGTGCACACAAACTCCGGGCGTTGTATACAATTTATCCCAATTCCCAGCAAACCCAGCAAGTTTTAATTTACCTGGAATCCGAACACCCAACTAGTCATTGCGGTTGTTCAACAATATTTGGTATTTGGGTGTAGTGCCAGCATCCTTAACAAATGGCAAGTTGTCACGGAATGCGAGAGTACTCATGAAATCTGAGTACATGTCAGGTAGAATTATTGGACTTCCCTAGGACTATTACCAGTGTACTTGTGCACACAGGGCGTTACAAAGTATTGTCATAAATGCGTAGTATTTGGTTGTTCATGTTTGAGACACACGTAATATCAGTGAATTTGATAATTCATACATCAAACTCATGACTGTAGTGAGTAGTTCTTGTAACTATTGCAAATCTTGACACATCATTTCGTTCGAGATAACGGTGAATCTCTGAACAGTAGCAACAGTTGTCCTGAGTGACAAATTGACAGTTGATCATCGTATGTTAGCCAATGTGAACACTGCATACCGAATCAAAATTTAGTGTTAGTATACCTTATGCGTTTTGCCTTTATGTCAGTAAACTTGCCTACGACTATATCTTTAGACAATTGCTGTAGGTCTAGCTTATGACACATCAATGTCAACCTGTCAGGGAACGAGAGTGGCTGATGAGTGAGTGAGTGAGTGAGTGAGTGAGTGAGTGAGTGAGTGAGTGAGTGAGTGAGTGAGTGAGTGAGTGAGTGAGTGAGTGAGTGAGTGAGTGAGTGAGTGAGTGAGTGAGTGAGTGAGTGAGTGAGTGAGTGAGTGAGTGAGTGAGTGAGTGAGTGAGTGAGTGAGTGAGTGTGAGGGAGGGGGGAGGGGGGAGTGATTGAGTGATTGATTGAGTGAGTGAGTGAGTGAGTGAGTGAGTGAGTGAGTGAGTGAGTGAGTGAGTGAGTGAGTGAGTGAGTGAGTGAGTGAGTGAGTGGTTGGGTGGGTGGGTGAGTCAGTGAGTCAGTGAGTCAGTCAGTCAGTCAGTCAGTCAGTCCGTCAGTCAACCAACGAAAGAACAAACGAACGAACAAAAGAATGAATATATGAATGAATGAATGAATGAATGAATGAATGAATGAATGAATGAATGAATGGATGAATGAATGAATGGATGAATGAAGTCCCTTAAACCTGTCTCTTTCTCCATTCCTTTGAATTTAAGTATCTTGTATATCTACTTGAATGAATCATAGACCATCAACTGAATGAATCTACATCTGGAACTCCACCTGTTGTTACTATTGCCTAGCAGTCTGTCTGTCTGTCTGTCTGTCTAGATCTGTTTGTCTGTTTTTCCGTGTATCTCTACTTAAAGTTACTACTACCATACTACTGCTAGCCAGTCTAAACTTGTCGTGGAGACTGTTTCTCTAGATTCTTCATGCCTCAACGACATCAAAGTTTCAGGGTTAATAGTCTTAACTGATCTTAATTAAAGGTAATTGGTTTAATAATGTCGTAATTGGAACTGATATATCACGGCTAAATGTCTGCTATCTTGCACAACCCCCATGGAGACTTGTCAATTATACAATATCCAGATAACCCTGATATAAGTGTAGATATCTGGAGACTCCGTGGCACGCAGTCTTATCACGTAATGGCCAGTTCCAAAATGAACTCTGACATGCTAATTACTAGTCAGATAGGCTGAAGACAGATAAACAAGCGAGATGGTAGGAGCGGCGTCCGACCGTCCGACCGTCATGCAAGGTTTTCTACCGTCGCCTTCCCCGCATTGGGTCGTTTATAAAAACAAAGCCTGTTGTGGCAATGGCAAACTTGTCTACAGTTTACTAATCATTGCATGAACCAATAGCATTGAGACTATGGGTATAGATAACATTCCATGGAAGTCAACTTCTCGCCACTACGGCGCTAGAGTCATAAACTAAGCCTCACAATTTCGCTCGTATTATTCGCATACTCTATTTCGTTGTATTTATATAGTGTATGTCTCATAGACGCCAAAGTTAGGAGGCGAACGCTACTGGGCTCTCAACCACTCATTTCCCGTGCTGCCATTCAAGTGTGCGCGCAATTTCCAACTTTTTACAGAACTCAAGACATGAAAGTGTAAACGCCACTGAATTTATAATAATTATAGAAAGTGGATATTTTTACGAGATCGTCAGGAGTGTGTTTTTGAATTTGGTGAGTACAAATTTATGTATATGTAAAAGTTATGCAGTAGATTCAATGTTTTCACTTCAGCGTCTCTATCATTTCGATGTTTTTGATATTTGTGGTTGGACTATTTCCTGTACTGAAGTACTTTTTGATAAATCAACTTTCCACGTGGTACCTACTTTATGTTAGACGATCGTCAGTCAATATATTACAATAAGTCTCTCCCTATCTCTAAAAAGTTTATTCTTATTCACCCCCCCCCCTCCCAACTACCCATATTTTTGTAAACGTATAATTTTACTATTTTTCATCCATCAAGTGTTAATATAAATACTGTGATGTAGGAATCTTTGTACCAATGCTTGCTAAAATTCGGGAGTGTGACGCAACACAGCATGTTGAGTTTTTCTCAATCCGCTAGCAGGAAAAAACAGGAGTTGGTGAAACGTTGCACAGTGCATACATTCAATTGGTGGTTAAAAACAACATAAAACGTGAACCTTTGCCACCGTAAAGTTCAAACTAGTTGGTACTTGAGTATAATAGTTCAAGAGAACGAGCTACGATCTGCCAACAGCTACGTAAACTATTCAAACGCTTCAGAGACCCACAGCAGTTCACTTTCAGATTTTAATTATTTTCTTACTGATTTAACTATTCAATAAACCGCAAACCACAAAAGTTTATATCTAGGCAGGAGAGGAATCCACGCGTAGTTCACACAACAACCTGTATTTTACAAAGCAAGATTTCCACGCTATGTGTACTTACATGCACTTTTACTGACAGGTTCTTACCAACATAATTGCTGTTACCCTTTCTCCTATTGAATATAATACCCCGTCCCTGTAATGACTTGGCCAATTTTTTCTTCCGAACTTCCGATGTAGCACTTGACAACGGAACATCTAGATAACAACTTAAGTCGCTAAAACCGGAATATCGATTGTTCTAAATCATTTGATGGCAATGTAAAAGTTGGACTTGTTTAGGATTGCCGCTACTGTATACTCGATGACACGAGCACTAGAACTCGACGCTGCAAGGAAAAATCAACAGCGGGAAATCTGCCAACCAAAGTATTCAATGAAAGAAAGACGATCCGTCCGCCGCTGACCTTTGCCCCTTTTCCCAATGAATTCTAACAAAATATTGGCGTTTCTAACCTAATGAAAACTGTGAATGGAGTGAGAAAACTCGTTGTTGGGAATAATAGTGAGCAAATAAAGTTGTTGATAATCATACTTAGCATAGTTGGTGTCCTTGACTTATTTCCACTTATACATGCACATGATGTAGGGCATAAATTGGAAATTCTAGATCTCTCGTATAAATGTCTTACGCTTCACAAACGATGCCAACAACGGTCGCGGGCCTACTATTACTTCACAAACGATGCCAACAACGGTCATAGGCCTACTCTTAGAAATATAGCAAGAACAAAGATGACCAGTTACTTGTGTAATAATTTGAAATATTTGCGTTATTATTTTATACTTTTTTGACATTTTCGCCATTTATTGATTTCAATGAGAAAGAGCGTTATAACAGAATAATTATTTTTGTCGATCAACTTTTTCAATAAAATGTATCAAACTATTTGACGGCTGATCGAGGTTTGAACACTTACGTACGAAATTCATGAATGGTGATGATGATGATGATGATGATGATGATGATGATGATGATGATGATGATGATGATGATGATGATGATTTTAATGATGATGATGATGATGATGATGATGATGATGATGATGATGATAATGATAAATGATGATAAATGATGATGATGATGGTGGTGGTGGTGATGATGATGATGAGGAGGAGGAGGAGGAGAAGGAGGGGTGGTGGTGGTGGTGCTGATGGTGGTGGTGGTGGTGATGGTGGTGGTGGTGGTGGTGGTGGTGAGGAGGAGGAGGAGGAGGAAGATGATGGTGGTGGTGGTGGTGGTGGTGATTGTGGTGGTGGTGGTGCTGATGGTGGTGGTGGTGGTGGTGAGGAGGAGGAGGAGGAGGAAGATGATGATGGTGGTGGTGGTGGTTGTGATGATGATGATGATGATGGTGATGATGATGATGAGGAGGAGGAGGAGGAGGAGGGGTGGTGGTGGTGATGGTGGTGGTGGTGATGGTGGTGGTGGTGGTGGTGAGGAGGAGGAGGAAGATGATGATGATGGTGGTGGTGGTTGTGATGATGATGATGATGATGATGATGATGATGATGATGATGATGATGATGATGATGATGATGATGATGATGATGATGATGATGATGAGAGGAGGAGAAGGAGGATGAGGAGGAGGAATAAGATGGTGGTGGTTGTTGTGATGATGATGATGATGATGATGATGATGATGATGATGATGATGATGATGATGATGATGATGATGATGATGATGATGAAGATGACGAAGATGATGTAATTGTATTGAGATGTGATTTGTAAAATCTCATCTAATATTGCGTCTTATGAATAAAATTTCTTACAGATGGGTTTTTGCGAAATGTTGAAAAAAATTACTAAAATAGTATCAACCCAACGGTATTTATAGCTGTTTGTATACCTGAGTTGCTATTCTGGTGGTTGGTTAGAACCACAACATCTTACAAAACCATTGTCCTTATGGAATGCAATAAGCACAAAGCTATTGATTCAGACTTGAGAGACGTCCATCCTTTGGTACCACTACATTGTGCTATACAGAAAACTGAACAAATTAAAATACGCATATCGGTGACTGTAAGAGCGATACGTACGATCGTCTACTTTCAAGTGATACAAGTGAGCAAAGTTTTGTTGTTTGTTTTCCGTCATCATATTAATACCTGTAGACAACGAGGTCTTGACATTTTGAAAGCTCAAAACAGGAATGGTAGAAACGTATCATATAAGAACCTAGTCAGGCTTCGATTGTTGATATCAAGCCCCTGGTAAAACGACAACGAATAACAATTTCCAACTGATTTGACATGTCATAACAAATAGAATAGCTCGTTTTAAATATTAAAGTCTACTATGGTTACTGAATTCCAATGTTTTATTGACGATTGCATGTCCAAGCGCAAAAATCCATATGGTTTAATCTTCGGTTCTGGAGTTCAACACTCGGTCAGTCCCAATGCGCCTTCTTTGAGTTGCCCTACTCTCAGCCGACAACGTACAATAAACAAGAACTCTTTGGAAGTGTACTTCAGTACCTCATCAATAAAGCACTTATGAAACCAAACGTTTATCCTCTCCAACCTAACGATGGATCGCATACTTTTTTTCGTCAATGTTCTAATAGTTGTGAATTGTTATGACTTCAAAGTGTCTCTGGTACGTTGACAAGACAAATGATGAGACGGGGGACATAATCCAGGTTTAGCGTTTGGACAAGATTATAGCGCCGTGATGTCTTAAGGCCAGATTCCTACCCTAATCCAATTTCACTTGGTATTTGAAAAATCGTGACACAGCTCTCTGGATTGGCACGAACCGAAAACATCTTTTCCCAAATTCCATTTCAAGAATTGTTTTCCCTAATTTCGCTCAGTGTTACTTCCACCATCGTAAGATATTGTTTAGAACTTGGTATTATTATCTCCTCAAAACAACAAGCTCACACTTCTTAAAACTTTTTATGAGAATTACCACATTCCGTTCATGACTCTTTTTTTCAGGTCACTGTCATCACACACAGCAGAGTGCCTAGGGAGTTCATTCAAACTCCCCGTGTTTTCCTTAATTTGATAGACCCAGTGCTGAGACACTCCGTGAAATTTATTAGGCATTGAACATGTCACCACCATAGGAATGTTTTCTGTCAAGCTGTACGTGGTGACGACTTTGACTCATCATTAGGCGATGAAAACGATAAAGTTAATCGGTAGAAACGAGAAGTAATTAATCTTATTGATTTGACGAAGAAAGGCAGACGATTTGGGAAGGCATCGCGCCGTCTCATCAGGCAGTATCAGTTCAATTTAACAACAGCTGTTAGTTGATGTCGTCGGTTCCATTGAATGTTTTGCAAACACCATCATGTCTATTTCGGCCTTTGAATGGCGACAAATTGGCTTTACACTGCATAGTCAAAATATACACGGTTCCAGTCTATTTCAACGATACGTCAATATGTACATTACAGATATTTACAAATGAAGCACGGAGTCCAGCTGTCCACTTCGACAGTAGGGATATCCTATCGTAGAGTCAAAACATTTAACAACAATAACTTCGTAAAAAATACCTTATACATTAATAAATTGCTGGGTTGAATTATCGTATTTAGTCCTCTATCATATACAGAGTAGCGTTCCAGTTCACTGCACTTTTCTCCCAATGAACCATGTAGCAATGTATGTAGAAACCATCACACATCCACACTAATTGGACAAATGTAACATAAACAAAACAAACTGACTAGCACAACAGTTACATAGACAAGATGTTTCTTCAAAAAAGGAAAGACAACCACGAACTTTTATAGCAAAGTAAATTCTCAAGTTCTCTTTTAAAAGTTGTTGAACTCGGAGTTGATCTCATTGATATGGACATACTATTCCACAGACCAGCAGAGCTGTAATGAAATGTCCGTTTGCCTTTGCCATGTTCAGTTTTGGATGTACATGTTGCCATTATTCTGTATTGGCATGTTTCGCGTTATGGAAATGAATCTGGTTTGATAGACTGAACACTTCAGTAAGGCTATGTTAAACATACTACTAACCGTAGAGTTATTGATACGCTGAAAATGTCCAAAAATACAATTTCACATACCCCCCCCCCCCCGCGCTGTTTTCGTTATATTATGTCTCTGTGGATTCTGTAAGAGGGATATACAGTAAAAATCGCAAATTCACTTTTCTCTATATTTTCACCACATCATATGCATCATGCAAGGATAAATATTTCAAAACAGAAAGAATAAAAGTTGCCACACGATGAAAAAGGGTTATATTAGACTCTCGCCACGATACACTTTTGAGCAAATTGTCGCCAGTGAAGGTGATTCATTTTGCATGACTACGTAGAGGACAGGACAGAAAGGATGCTGGATCAAATTATATATATATTTAATATGGATTAGTAGTTTGATTTCCCAACTCCCGTCATAGGCCTACATCGGTGTTGCGGCATAAACTTATTTCATTTTTGTTTTCTTTTCACCAACAGTTTCTGATGGCGTTAAGACACAATAACACCATGTCAAGTCTTCTGCTCGTTGTCTTCGTAACTCTAGTTTTCTTGATCAACGTAATTTCATGCACTCCTAATAATCATCAGGGTAGAAGAGATGATCACACAGACAGAAGGGAACATGGTCGCCTTCCGATTGGATACATCCCCTCACCAGTCAAGTACCTAACAAATGATGAGGACGAAAAACGTCCCTCGCCTGATGAAGTTCTGACGCCCTCTAGCGATGAAGCCATGACTATTACCAATAGAAAATATTTGCGTGGAGACTGGTGCAAAACGCAACCATTAAAACAAACCATTCATGAAGACGGGTGCATACCTCGTACAATCGTCAATCGTTTCTGTTATGGACAATGCAATTCATTTTTCATCCCGAAACAACAACTTCCACAACAAAACGCAGCTTTCCAATCGTGTTCATTTTGTAGACCGTATCGCTTTAGCTGGATTAGGATTACTCTGAACTGTCCGGGTTTGGCGCCCAGAAACCGGAGGAAACGTATCCAAAGAGTTAAGCAGTGTAGATGCATGGCCGTACAGCTGCCCTGAAATATTAGCACAACAAACTGTTATTACTTTTGACATAATATTGGACTTCGTGGAAGAAGTTCACCACCTCAGTAGAAATATATACCCTCGGTAAAGTACGAGCGGTAGGCGTTGAAATCAGGGAAAGTTTTTAATAACGTTGTTCGAATGTGTTGTGAACAAATCATCATAACCTCGTTCAAGAGCGTGATCGCGTATCAATAACAAACAAGTTTTGTCGGAATATTTAGAGTATTTATCAGTTGATAAGTGTGGCGCCGTGGATAATAACGACATTTACGAGTAAATCATCACAACATGGCTTAAATGTCAAATTTATGTCGCCCCGGTAACTTTCAGGGTTGAGGTTACTATGGTAACCCCGGTCCATTTACTGAGTAACGTGCCTCTAAGGCAAAGTCACATGAGGGTGCTAGGACGAGAAAAGCGATGCATTAACCTCGATATTTAATCCAAAGAAAACGTAATCCTATTTTACAGTTAAGTCATTAAGCTAAATAATGGGAAATATTTCCTCCGTTTGTGTCGGTCGATGTGATAAATGTATATAGAAAAGATTTTTGAGCAAGTTCGAGATTTTGAGCAATGTATGTTTGTGTTAACGTGAAACAAGGGAAGTAATGACTACATACTTGTGGACAAAATAAACATTTTATCTGTATATTATCCACACCAGAGACAGACATGATGAAATATCTGAACTGTATATTCAAACAAATTTTGTCGTATAAAACATTTCCATTGTACATGTACTTCAAGTTTCTACTCTTTGTTTCGTTCACTTTGTTAATTATGAAAAAATGCCATTCTATCGATAGTCCCTACTAAAACAGGCGGATGAAGTCTAAATGATCCCAAATGTTTGTAAATGAGAATGGTAATTTTTAAATACGTCTACTTCTTCAAAACAACAACAACAACAACAACAACAACAACAACAACAACAACAACAACAACAATAACCTTGTTGGACTACTTCAGTTCATTTAGAGTTAATTAAAGCAGAAGCAAAAACAGGCTGTTTGTGTACTGTCACAAGCTAAGCATATAAATAACTTAAGTATCATGCCAACTTATTGATATATCATAGAGGTCATACCACTACCAAATTTAATATGCACATCCCACTGAAATTAAAATGAAACAACACATTTTGCGCCGAATGGCATGAAGCAAGAGGACTTAGTCTAGACATCTGACTCCCTAAATTTGACTACTGTAAACCAACCCTCTGCACGTAGACCATTGGGTACCATAGCAAATATGATTAGATGTAAATTAAACGCCTTCCGTAAGGGCAAAACCATAAATTTCTCCAACAACATTGTCGGAATGCAAAATTCTGAGATATAACAATCATAGCATGAATTGGCACGCCAGTTATACCAAACTGTATGAAATTTGAAGCTTGTATACTTAAGATATTGCCTAATTACCGAGAATCATTAGTTATGCTAATGTAATTCTTATTGTACGCTAAATCAACAAGCTTTCTAGGACACATGCACTTTATTATCATCACCGTATATACCAAACTATTTGAGAAGTTTAAAGAGATTGCATTGAATTATACAAATGCCAAATTTCATTTAAAAACCATATCAACAAATTATATCAAATACGTGGCGTCATCAAGTTCGGTTGAAGCATGGGAAGGGTTCTCATTTTTCAATCACTGTCATATGACCATTACAATTCAATGACTGATTCTATCATGGAATTCGTTAATGAAACATTAGCATTTCTTACATACCAATGGCAATTTCTTACAATTAATTGCTGTATTAAATGTTTGCAGTCAACTTGTATGTTTGATGTTAAAACGTTACGTTCCATTACATTTAACTGTGACGGTTTAATGAGAAAATATAATGTTTGGTCGACGGATTCCAAGGTAAAACCATTTCATGCGACGGTCCTAAGAAAATGTTTGTAATATGCACACGTGATTGAGGCATGATAGTGTTATGTTGCGTCCTGTCCGCTCGCATGGAAATTTCTGCAAAGTATATTTCCTCCAATATGCGGATCTAGAAACTCTTGAAAGTTTACTAGAGTGAGAGAAAGAGACACTTCCTCGTTTATGACATTTATCATGGAAATGTAAAGTGATTGGAGCACAGAAAGGTATAAAACAAATTCAAACACCATGACTTGACTTCGTAATTATGGTAATTTGTTTATAAGTTGTTTACACGTTCCAATGATTAATAGTAAACAAAGTGACCAAGCGCCAGTATTAAAACGTCATTCGTTATATTTTGATGCATTTTCTTAGAATTGTATTTGTCTTTACAACAGCCTCCTATCCCATACTATCGACGAGGGGATAATCAAAACAGTTTATGGTAAATTCACCAACAGGTTGAAAATGAATTATACGAGCAGGTGGTTCTTGTTTGTCATTTTAGGTCTTCACATGGAATAATCTTATACATTAACAATATATAGGTATATGATAGTAGATAGGAAAAGAATAGATAGAAAGGAATACATGCATATGGTCTTCTGCCAATGTGCATGCAAAGTTGGTTCATCCATATCTCCATAGACAATAGTGGAGAAACCAACCAAAGCACATTGGATCAAAGTGTCAGTGCACGTGTCCAAACCGTCGTCATATATTGTCATGAGTATCTATGACACTATATTACTCCGTCAAACATGTGGCAAAAAGGAGATCAAATTGGGATACTCGGAATTCCCTGATGATTGTTTTTTGTCAAATGGAGACTGGGAGGTTCAAAGTTGGAATATGACACCCCGACAAAGACTTTAAACTAAATACTTCCGAACTATTAATCCTTATGAGGTCATGTTGACCCCTAAACTTTGACTCCTACATCTTCTTAACTGGTGACAGTTACAAAGCTTTAGCGGCTTCCAGAACTGATAGCCTACTTTCTAATCCATGGTATCATTAATCAAGTGATTGGATGGACAACATAGCATTTTGCACTTAACTATTTTCTCACTGAGAGTACTTTATTTATGTGCACCAAAAAATCTATCTTTTGAGAGAGATCGGTTTTGCTGAGATCATCTTCATCTGTACAGACAGACCAAAAGGCAACATATCGATCGATCTGCACATTCAATGTAAATACCAAATAAGATCAGTGATGACATAACATACGCCAAGAGCACGAAGCTGAAGTTGCAACTGTTAGCAGTTGACCGTGTGTTTGTTTGTTCGGTTTGAGACATATAGGGTACGTAACAGACTAAGCCATCTTTCCGGAACTGACACGAAGATCGCGAAGATTCCTGAACGAAGTCTTTTTAAAAAAGTATAATATCCTCCTACTTCGTAATCTGGTTCTGATGAATAACATTTATTTGTGTCCCTGTATCAAACTGTGTGCTATAACTTCCAAAAATACTGCGAGGATGGGACAAGTGGCCCCATGAAAGATAACTCGATGACCCTTCATCATTTAAATAATGTGGGTGGAGATACCATTGATTATTTCCATGTATCGAACAGGTAGGGTGTGCAAAAGTAAATGGTAATATCTCCGATACTGTAATTGTTTATTTGTCTGTCTGTCTGTCTGTCTGTCTGTCTGTCTGTCTGTCTGTCTGTCTGTCTGTCTGTCTGTCTGTCTGTGTCTGTCTGTTAGTTGGGGGGGGGCGGCCATATTAAGAAATGTTTTAAACCTATACAATTAGAGAAGTATATGTAACCAAAGTATATTTTGATTAAGTTCATATAAAGGACTATTCATGTTGAGATGTAGTGGTCAGAGCGTATACGTTATCACTACTAACACAATAGGTATAACGCTGTATCCATATGTACGCTATGACACGTACATGGATGGTATTCCGAATAACGTGGTAGTATATATTGATGTTGGCGGTCTAGAATGGATGAATGAACGAACGAACGAACGAATGAATGAATGAATGAATGAATACATGCTTCTAAAGTGAACGTTTTCAAAATCAAACTATACAGAATGAGACTATTTCTTTTCTCACTGTAAAGTAATATAGGTACACGACTCTAACACAAGTCACATATTTCACTAATACATGTAGATGCATAAGTGGATTCTGAGCAGAATGGGCCCTACTATGTAATGCTTTCAGTGACTTTACTGTTTGACCTTGAAGATGAAGGTCAAGGTCAAAGCTTTAATGTCCAACTAAAAGCTTGCCTCTATAAATATGGGTGCAGATAGATAGCAGATACAAAACAAAAGTTACTGAACAATTTAACCTTGAAGATGGCAGTCAAGGTTAAAGTGCAGGGCGTCGCCCGTTGGGGGCTAAAATGACGGGCTCTTGCCTTTTTTGGAAGAGTGATAAAACAGGTACAAATCTGTTCCTAAATTAACCCGGTATTAAACGTTAAAATTGTTGATAGATTTGAAAATATGGGTACAGTTTAAAGTATCCATGAAATTCTAATATCCACTGAGAATTATTCTCTATTTGACGTACATGTATCGAGTTTGTCTATCAATGGTGTATTGAAACTTCAACATCCATTTATTTATTCATTAAGTCGTGCACACAAGAAGTGACACTGGCAAGAGAACTTAACAAATGAAAAATCGATGTTCAATTGAATTAAACTTACAATGTTTTGAAACTATCTAGTATATCATTGAAATAACTGGCAGTAACAGTAGCTAGAGTCATCTACAAATGAAAAATAAAGAACGTTTATCAAACTTTAGTAGCTGAAATTGTAAACTAAATATAGTATCAAAGTATTTATCTCTAATATTCTGTATTTTTTAATTGTTACACAGCATTGTACAATGAAACATCTCCAACACTTGAACAAACGTGCACAATCTATGCTTCCTTTCAATGTTCTTGTAACGACCAACTTCAATTGGAGAAATATGGTTCGAAATCCTCAGTTTTGTAAAATCTATTCTTAGTCTATCAAAAATGTTTCTAATAACAGATAAATATTTGTCAGGTTGAAAATTTGACTTAATTTATTTATAAACATGAAGGTTGTTGTTACTTACATTATTACAAGGACACCCCCCCCCCCCCACTAAGCCCATGTGTATTTCAAAGTAACGTGACACATATTCGTGAGTGATGAATTAAGCTCCCATGGTTTGTATGTGAAATATCGTACCGGCTTCTCATTATGCCAGTTCAGTTGTTCTTTGGACATATTTATCGAGTCCAACGAACTTTCGTGGAGATTCTGTGACGTCTAACTTGGGCTATCAACCTGTACTGGTACTTTAGATTTATTATAGCTCACAAAAACAACAATATGATGAATGGAATTACGAACAAGTTTATATAGAGGCGTTAGAAGGGCGTTGTGATCATGGATAATTGCAACATTACTGACATTTCATTATATTTCCTTAACGAAAAAAAACGAGCTTGTGATATAGCATAGCTAACATACTTGGTTTCAACCACTGGCATGTTCAAATTTGTTTTGTTTACGCAGTCGCAAGAGAAAGCTAAAATGTATACACACGTACATAAATTGTATGCTCCCATACTACACCAAAGCAAAGCTTTGCAAATGCGATCATCATATTTCTTCGACCCCACCCTCGTAAATATTCAAAACACACCACTTTATCTTAATCATAGAACCGTGGGAATCAGAAACTGATAGTTTGTTACGATTTTTCAGATCTCCCCCTTTCTTAAAATAGAATTGAGTATCATAACCTTCGATGTTGTCGTTAGGTTTATTTTTGTTGTCTCCTGTTTGCTCCATTTGTCTGTTTGTTTAGAACGTGTGCGGGTTACATCAAGGGTTATTCGAAGGCTGTCTTCGCCTTCTGCAGGTTACCTCTGACATCTGACCTCTGACCTATCATGGCATAAACACCATCAATTAATATTCTTTTCAATACAAAGCTGCAAAATTGTATTTCAAGTTTATTATGTCTACGGTTCGCTTTTTAAAAATCACGCTTGGAGTTTTGTTTCAAGATGGCCTACACTTTGGCTGAGATTAAAAACTGATGCAAAAATGTAAAATTTTAAGATTTTCTTCAATGGTAATTCTCATTATATTTTGTAATAACCAGTTGATCAAAATTCCATTTATAATACAAGATCACAATTATACCAAATAAAATTCAGATATTAAGCCCATATACACATGTGGAAAATTATTAGAGCTAAAATAGAACACTGAAGGACACGTACACATAACTTCAGTATGCACCAAAACGTTCCATCAAATAACACACATAACAATTATTTGTGTATTCCTTTTCTCCTTTCCGGGATCATTAAAACATAAAAACCCCGGTAAAACACCAGAATGTTCTAAACAGCGCCGACATGATCACGTTATCGACAGAGGGCGCACTAACGAGTACAATCATAAATGTTTACCCTTGCTACGTGAATCATGCAGAGAAACATTACACACAGCAACATACCTTCTTGATGTTTTCAATATATGTACATTTACTTCGATATAACTTAAATCATTAGTATATAAATTACAACACACTGACCATGTTGCAGACTTAAACTGAAAAGCAGGATTTCCATAATCACAGACAATCACTGACTGAACCTGAGCTGACGACTTGACTTGACCACATCTCATTGCTACAGAGGCACACATAAAGTTTTTTCTGTCTGTAACTATTTTTCTGACTCATTCATACAAAATGTGGCACAAGAAAACTGACAAATAAACTGACACTCTATATAAAAAGCCTAATAACTGACAATGTATAATTGATAAATACGATCAGACTAGACTATATGGTTTGGGTTTGTAAGACAACACTGACTAAAATGGAGTATACATGTATATATTCTTTGGCAATGAAAGGATCATGTGACTTGCTTCTAACTGACATATTTACATGTTTGCTATAAATCAACATGAACACAAGATTTCTACAATACAAATGTTCAGAGGGTTTCATTTACAGTAGAAATTATAGTTGCATTCAGTTAATATGGTCAAATATGTTTGACAAGAACCACATTCAACCATGAGACATCAACAAATATTGCAATAATTAACCTCTGTCCAATTAGTGTATGTAATAAACAGATGGACTTGCACAACCAGTTCTACACTATGAACAGTGAGCATAAATTTGAACAATCCAGTTCTTTTCATTAAGTTCTTGTTGATGTTACTAACAAATATTACTTTATCACAGTTCTTGGTGATGTTACTAACAATTATATTATAGCATTACCAATTCCAGTGAATTTTGTGATGTCATCGCTGTACATTATTACTGATAATGTACTCCGTTATTGGGCATCGCGGCCCCGGAACGAGCATAACAATACAAGCTTATGTCCGTAAGTGTACGTACGTGTGTCGCTATGATTAGTATTCAGCTTCCGGGCCGAACATGGCAGACGATGTTCAGCGTTGTGTATATTATACGTTGTTTTGCGTTTCTCGGTCTACAAATTCACTGGAATTGGCAAAACTATAAAATAATAACAATAATGTACGCCCTCCCAGTCCATAATGGACTCAAGCAAACTTTGCACTCCATAATGGGCGAGGCGACATGGATTTTCAAAAATGTTCTAAAAATATCAGTCACAAATTACGTCTTAGTGTGGGATTTGTCACTAAAAATAGATAGTTATACGCAGTTGATAGATGAAACTTACAATAATCATCAACATTCCACTAAATCTACTGATCTAGGACTCATATACTGCTTTTCATTAGACATACATTTATACTGAGTGAGTTAGTAAACTGTGCAAAAACAACATTGTGAATATTCATGTGTGTACAGTACATCATATGAAATTAAAAGTAACCTTAGAACTTATACCGTTTATAAATATAAATACATATTACGAAATGCAAAAGCACCATTTTGTTATATGAAATTAAAAACGAAGTATGAAAACAGACAAAATAAAAACAAGATATTGAAATAGACATAGTTAATGAAGACAGGTTTAAATATGACATCTGACATATGACAAAAACTGAGTAGAGTATTAATCACTTTGCAAATATATGTGCAATAATTGGTAACCCTTCAGTCATTGTACATGGAGAAGGCACACTGTGTTTAATAACATAATTTTATGTAAGGCTCAGGGAAAAACAAGCTCTGGTTTGACATTAACGATAAAATTATTATATGGATCTGGATAAATACTGCATAACAATCCAGGTGGAGTGAAACATCACTGGATAAATAATGACTCTTATACAAGCATTTTTATATTCTAGGGCTTCAGTACCACCTGAAATTAACACTACAAATTTGTTAATGTAAATGATTTCATAATGACTACATGGACATTACTGTTAATACATGGGCATTATGCAGATAGACGTTGTGTGGTCATCAACAAGTCCCATGGCTATACCTCAGCTGATTGGTTACTTGTCAAATTTGACACCATAATAGCATTATACTATAGTGCCAGGACACAGCCTATTACCCTTCACAGAACGGAATTGGATGACATGCACATGGCACTTTAAGAAGTGAATATCCTACAACATTTGAAGGCATTGAAGGTATTATACAGAAATTCAAATACAAATCTATCTTTTGATTGTAATAGTATTCTTGCATATTTTGCAATTGTATGAGTTAGGTTTGCAAGATTATTTTGAACAAAATTTGAAACAGTATAACACATTTTTGTTAAAAAATACTACAAACAGCAAGCTATTAAGCTTGCAAGTAATTGTTTGTTCTGCTAATGCAATATTAGAGGGTGTACTTATCAATCTTTCAAGTATTAGACACATTCAACAGAAACCAGATTTACAGAAACATAGCTATTTACGCAACCTCCCAATAAATAAAGGGTGGAGCAAACTTCTATATAACCACAAGACTAGAAGAACTCTATACTGGGGAAATTTAAAGAGTGCTTCTCTTTCAACTTTGAAAACATTTTCTGTTAAATCAGGAAGACATGTCTCAATATTTGTGGTGCATACTTTAATATTAATGTCACCACTTTTATTCAACATTTCACAGATATATATTGCCTGCATAATATCATATTCTTGTATTTTATGAGAAAAAACTCTGACTTTAATAAGACAATAAATAACATGTTAATATTTACAGGTTCTCTTACCACCACAACTGACAACGAATTCATACAAATTGCTGTACATGTACTTTACTGGAAACACAGCCCTGGCTAAAACGCCATAAAAACAAAAGTATTCATGATTGAACATTGGTGGCGCTACATATTACATATTGCTGAGTTATTCATGGTCATACACATGTGATATTGCTTTTTCATTTACACAAAATATTCATACATAATTTACATATCATTTCTTAATAATCAAATACATAACAAGTAATTCTGTCTTAATATTACATATTTTCAACAATCACAACTTTTTCAATAACAAGTTATCAACATACCCTCTTATAATTCATGTTAAGTTCAGTACTAATACTCACACTTACACAAACTCTAGTGAAAAAATCCTTCACTAAGAACTATTGTAAAGCACTTTTTCCATAGAAATGACCTATGACATTACTAGTGGCTAAGGCTGACAGGATAAACCTCCATAACTGGATACACGACAACCTCTGACCTAGACTAAGACCTCTGACCTACCACAAGTATAGCCTTGCCACCTTTATGCACAGTGCTAAATTCAATGAGTGTTCATCACCTACTGAACTTACAGAATGCTCACATACTGGAATGTGAAAAAAAAATCTATCTTTTTTACCCATGTCCAATTTTATTTGGCGAAAAACAAAAATTATATGGATAAGTGAAAAAAAGAATTGGCTGATGTATTTTGTTTAAAATATCTAAAAATATACCTATTAATCTATGACTGTCATGTGGATCATTATCTCTTATTTCACTATAAAACTACTCTACAATTTTACATCTCTTGAATGCATTTCATTTACTTGGCCTTGGATTTCAATCCACCAGCTTTCACTACTGAGTTGAATGTATTTCATTTACTTGGCCTTGGATTTCAATCCACCAGATTTCACTACTGAGTTGAATGTATTTCATTTACTTGGCCTTGGATTTCAATCCACCAGCTTTCACTACTGATTTGTATGTATTTCATTTACTTGGCCTTGGATTTCAATCCACCAGATTTCACTACTGATTTGTATGTATTTCATTTACTTGGCCTTGGATTTCAATCCACCAGCTTTCACTACTGATTTGTATGTATTTCATTTACTTGGCCTTGGATTTCAATCCACCAGCTTTCACTACTGATTTGTATGCATTTCATTTACTTGGCCTTGGATTTCAATCCACCAGCTTTCACTACTGATTTGTATGTATTTCATTTACTTGGCCTTGGATTTCAATCCACCAGCTTTCACTACTGATTTGTATGTATTTCATTTACTTGGCCTTGGATTTCAATCCACCAGCTTTCACTACTGATTTGTATGTATTTCATTTACTTGGCCTTGACTGCAGCAACCTTGGATTTCAATCCACCAGCTTTCACTACTGATTTGTATGTATTTCATTTACTTGGCCTTGGATTTCAATCCACCAGCTTTCACTACTGATTTGTATGCATTTCATTTACTTGGCCTTGGCTGCAGCAACCTTGGATTTCAATCCACCAGTTTTCACTACTGAGTTGTATGCATTTCATTTACTTGACCTTGGATTTCAATCCACCAGCTTTCACTACTGATTTGTATGTATTTCATTTACTTGACCTTGGCTGCAGCAACCTTGGATTTCAATCCACCAGCTTTCACTACTGTTTTGTATGTATTTCATTTACTTGACCTTGGCTGCAGCAACCTTGGATTTCAATCCACCAGCTTTCACTACTGTTTTGTATGTATTTCATTTACTTGGCCTTGGCTGCAGCAACCTTGGCTTTCAATCCACCAGCTTTTACTGCTGATGTTGTAAAACTTCTTCTCTTTTCTTCTTGTATTTGCTTTGTCTTCCTCTGTGCTTCTTCAATACTGCAAAAAAAAGAAGCAAAATGACAAAGTATGTATAAGGCTAATGTAATGAGGTTAGTCATGTTAGGAATTAAAAAACAGGGGTCAAGGGTCAAAGGCCAAGTTTGTAATGGAAGGTGGTATGTAAGGTAACTATTTCAATCAATTAATTGAATCAATTACATGACATAGTGATTACATTACAAAGACACATCTCAGTTAAGTGGTTACCCCATTGAGTGAGTAGTACACTTTAATGGTTGTCATGGAAACTGTAAGTAAAGTGGTGATAGTAGGTCTCTCCAGTACAACATATATTTTTCTACACACTACTCTATTGTCAGGTTACGTACTGATGTCAACTAATGATGACAAGAACATATTGTCTAAAATCACTCCTTTCAAGTGATTCTCTGTAACATATAAATTGTGGAACTAGAAATCTACATTTAAAGCCATTCTGTACTTTTCATATGTACAGTACCTCTTTTAATCTATGTCAACAGTGAAGCAAGGATGTATTTTTATTTTGACACATCTCTTTCTGTTCTATCTGAAGTGATTCATAAATGACTTTAGAGAGAATTGCTAAAATACTAGATATACTGTACACATAACTGTTTTATAGGTAATGGTCAAATTTGGAAAACTAATACTCTGAACAATTAACATTGCAATTATTGATGAAATGATATGTTCTGGATATAATTGTTACTTTTTGCATAAGTAAATGTACGTGGTATAGGATGTGTGGTATATGATAAATAAATACACCTAACACAACATATTTCAATCTTTATATTCTAAATAGTAAATGGACCATAATGGTTGTTCATACTATCGCAAACTGCCAACATCACAAGAACTGGTCTATGTTAGATGAGTCAACCCCCCCCCCCCTCCCCACCCATGACAGGTCTCTGAGAAAACAGAATGGCTGCCATTCTCCATCATTTCAAAACTATTATGTATGTGTTTCCAGTAAGACTACAGGCTATACTAATACTTACTTCCGTCTTGTAATCTTCTGCTGTTCTTTCTTCCACTCAGTTTTGAAATCCCGACAGAATGGAAACCAGAGTCCAAAGAAATATGCTGGTGTGACTTCTTTGTCACCTGACTTAGGCTGAACGCAGAAAAACTTTACAGCTTGATCAAATCTATGGAGGTGTACAAGGAGGAGAAAAAAGAACATTTGAAATGTGAAACACAAATATCAATATTTCCCCAGTTAATATATATTGCACTGCATTTCATCAAACTACAACACAATGTATTCTATATGCACATGGGTGAAGTGTGTGTGTGTGTGTGTGGGGGGGGAGACATGTTAGGAGTGGTGATGGCTGTTACCTACACTATCAATTGTATCAGGATATATTTGAAATTTGTTTATCTTTTCCTTTAATTTAACAACAGACAAAAACATTTGATATACCATTTTATTGGGTCAAAATGTCCAACTTATTTAGCCAGCATGTTTTCAGAAAAAAGATAACCATCATGTAATGAGATAAAACAAAACATAAAACATACTTTTGTTGAAAACACTGCAGATTAATTTCCAATTTCAGTAATTCTTCTTTTGCAGAAATGATAAAGTTTTCCATATTGTCTTTGAATGGCTGCAGTTGATCTTCTTCACTATTCTCTACTATACGGATAATCTTCTTCTCACAATCTGAAACATACAAAGTACAGCATGTAATGAAAGTTCTCAGACACATACAGCATGTAATGAAAGTTGTTACTATTTGTAACATACAAAGACACATACAGCATGTAATGAAAGTTCTTTGAGACATTGATATATCTTGATGATAAATTCCAGATCTGGAAATCTTCATTTTTCCTGCAAAGCATGTGACCACAGTGATTACAATAAAGAGCCTTGTTGTGACAATCTGTGAAATACACTCTGTATATGCAATTTGTCTGTATTAAATTTATAGGTATTTAAGTTTACTTGTACATGTACTTTTTTTCTGTACTAACCAGACAGTTAGACACTCACCGTTTAAGTCTTTCCCAGTTTTCTTCCATTCCTTATGTAATTCATCAAATTTAATGAGTGCAGCTTGACTGACTGCTGAAGGTTGAGGCAGAGGATATTTGGTTTTCTCTGTACCAGCATCACTGTCAAACTTGGCAATATAGCATTTCACAAGAAATGAAAGTAGGTTGGTACTATTGTCCTGTAATAAACATTAAAGCATGAGTTATGTGTTACCTGATTGTACGTTTTGTAGACCAAGGTTGTATGGCAGAGGGTCAGTCTTGGTAGAGGCTGTCAAGGTGTTATCATACACCTCATGAAATACTAAAATATGTTTAAAATCAATAATTTTGACATTTTTGAGAATGTGGGATGTGATATTGAAAAGTTATCTTTGCCTGGTTAAAATCTCAATAAAAGTCAAGACTGTGTCACCAATTAATATACATCATAACAAAATGATATAACTTAGTCCTTAATTCTTGTCAAGAAATCACAAGTTAGAACCATAGACCCTAACACTATACTTTTGTGTAGGGTCTATGTTAGAACCCACTACTCTTTTGCAACCTGGCATCAACTCTAATACAAGACATAATCAAATCCTACAGCTTTCCTCATAACCAACAACTAACAATTTAAACTCTGATACTTACTGCACTTTTAACGTCTTTGATTTTAGAAAGAATGTCTAAACCAAAGCCGTCAGCCTGACCTCTTGTTCTGCTTCCTGAAAGCGTACATAAATATTTCAATTAATTCAAAATAATCTAAAATATCATAACTTCATAAATATCTAGGGCCTAGCTTTTTTGGCAAAAACAAATGATTATTAAATTATTGAAGTTTCATTTTCTATTGTTCAGTTCATTCTTCATCACTCAGGATAATAAACTAAAATATCTATACTACATCCATTTTCAACAAGTGGTCACTACTTTTAGCTAAATAATTTAGTACAGTATGCATATGCATTCAAAACAAAAACATGACGTTGAAATTAAAAGATATTTCAATGTTTACCTTTATGATATTTCAAAATTTCAAAAATTGGAAATATTTTATTGTTTGCTTTGTTCAATAAGAAATATTATAGGGTTGTACAGTCTTGATCAAATTCTGGGTTTCACAAATGCCGTCGAAATTGATGTATTTTTTGTCTTTACCTCCATTTAGATAGTTTCCAATGCAAAGGATCAGCCGCAGTATATTCTGTACACTTTCTCTGGATTCTAAATCCTACGTAGAAAGAGTGTAAAAAGTTCAATAATCTGACCAAAAAGTCAAAAGTGTGAACATATGGTTGTTAATGTTAGGCAACTCTAATAATGAAGTACATCATACTAGAGTTCATCAGACAACAAAAGTAATTTCACAGACATTTCTTCCGATTTTTGCAAATGTAAATATAAACATTTGAATAGTGATGAAGATGTTGAATCGTGAAACAAAAATATATATGTATATGTATAAAGCTTACCTGACAAATTTCACCTATTGTGGCTAGTTTCTCATTGATAGCGGTGACATTCTCTTGAAATGTAGTTTGGAAGAGAATACAGTAAACTCTCTCAGCAAAGCAGTTGATATCAGATAGTTGTAATAGAAACCTGTAGATAGATGAACACAATGTATGTCAATACTAAGTAAGGTACTATACACAGTAAGACATAGAAACAACGACATTGCACAATGAGGGTAACTACTAAAGTTGAACTATAGGCAGAATGTGTTGGCCTCAAGAATGTAATTTTCTGACTGTTTTTGGTGTTAAAATGGGTAATGGTTTCCTGAATCCATAATTTTGAAGCCCAAGTGATTTTACCAGCCTCATCTAATTTCCTTAGCATTTCATAGGCAGCCCTAGGGTACCGAAAACAAACAATTTGTACAAGTTTAAGCCTATACGACACACATCTTTCCATGTACATACAACAGAGTGAGACCTACCACACTCACCCAAAATGGCTTAAGTATTTGTGCTTCAGTAACAGGACTTAACTGATAGTATAAGACATGCAGCTGGCAAGACCAACCACCAGGTAGCAGCTAGACTACAAATAGTATTTGCAGTATGTCTACATGACAATCATTATATGTACATGAGATGTACATGCAGAGGTATCATATTGTAGCTCCTTGGCATGTGTGAAATATGGTCTATGTATTTATTCAATGACTTACTGTTCTGGTTTGTCAAGAGGTGTTTCTTTATCTTTCTCATGTGCTGTTTTGATTTTCTTGATTTCATCTGCTGTTGGGCGCTGGATAGAATGAAATAAAAGAAAACAAAGTATGTAACAATTTTTTGATATATGTGATGTCCTGAAATGTATTAACACTCTTGCCCAATCAATAAACTTTCCATGTACTGGATACTATCTTATTATTGATGACAACTCTATCTGTACTTCACACTAAACAGAATAAATTCTTTCACTATGGGTACAGAGTAATGCCCATCAATGAGTGGGGATTAAGAGCTGGTGAGAGACTAAAGTTCACCAGTTTTTTTTATTTGTACCTGTTGGGGAAAGAGTGCCTAGATTCTTGATATATTTATAAAGTTCTAGTTGTTGCCTGGTTGAGTCTGTCTGTGAAAATTCACTGTTGTGTGCAAGGTATATCCACTAGGGTGCCTTTCACATATTAGTTTACCTAGGGGGTTCTGTTATCATTACATACATTCACTGGCTGGATTCATACACCACAACAGTCATGCACTGTAAGTTTTACCTCTTTACTTTTAAGCACCATTTACTTTCTTGTTATTTTATTTGTTTAGATTTTTTTACCACATAGCATCATGTTATTTTCGTTACTTATGTCCGTTTGCTGGTTACATTGTCCTTTTATTGGCTGCTTTAATATATTTTTAGGCTAGCCACTGGTTTTCATTGTTGTATGAATATTCTTACACCATTACTTTGCCAGTGTTATCAGTTATTGTATATATTTTTACTCATTGTCTGTCTTTGATTTTCTATTCCTAGCATTCTGAGGAAAGCTTTCTACATGTAGAGCCAAACTGTAGAAATAAAAGATTTTAACTGACATTGATGTTAGTCATCAGATTTTTGTAGTTTACTTTATTTTTGTTTGTCTTAGTTCTCTATTTTGGAAATTGTGGAATATACCTTATACTTCCCCTTGGATTTATTATGTGCTATAAATAAATTATCATATACACCCACAAAAAAAACCTGTTTTACTTTTGTGACAGGCAATGTTTGTACCTGGTAGAAAGTAGAAGAGGAGCAGGTATGTTTTAGTTTTAGTTCTACTAAATGTGAATGTCATCACCTGAATGTGTGAAAGTTTATACTTTTGACGTGTCACAAATTCACATCACACCATTGTATGTTAATGAGAAATGACTTTTTGAAGAACGTGTCATCATATAGTTTCTCTACGTAATAGAAATGTATTTATAATACAGTAATTAAGTTACAAAAACAATCAGTCTGATTTTCATTTTGTTCTTCGTAAAATCAATGAAAATAAGTTACAAGAACTTGCACTAAAAGTAAAAGTGCATAAGCTGAATTGATATGCTTTAGGGGTAATTTTTACTGCCTATTACAAAGTATCTGTAGCATTGTACTTAAAGAGACATATTTAATTCACTTACTATCAGTAGAACTTAAACCGAGTATTGTGGCATAATGTTTTGATGATATAATTTAGTTTGTGTATACTAAAATGTCCAAGGTATCCCTTGTATGACTTCAACAGGGCTTATACTAGAAGACTGTGTTTTAATTGAAGGTTTATATCTTTAACATTATAGTGCTGGTCTAAAAGTTTAAAATCTGCTTGAGTTTGCTGGCGTAATTTTTATTTATAGCAAGAATCTGAAGTGTGACATGTGTCAACAGTGATACTGTACTTTCTGTGGTAAAATTTTGATGATAGCAAATCTGTACCCATCAAAGCTCTCGCTACGGAGTTCTTTTGATCTCCGCAAAAACAGTGGACAGTAAGTCAGGTAAGTGTTTCAACCACTCAGCTTTTGCTACTTTGACCACTCACTTCTTGGCATCACATGTACCAGGGAAGTACTTTAGAAAAGGCAAACTGAAATGTTGATGTCTAAAATGTTGTAGGATTGTTGACACATAGATCACAAAGATATGTATATCTTGACAATTAAGTCAGAAACATACGACAAGGTATATCACACCATATTCAACGTATGAACAACATTACCAACAATCTATTTAAAAACTTTGGATTTCAACATATTTATTTTTAGCAGTGTTTCCCCAATATTGCCAAGATTTCCATTTCATATAATTTACCTCAAAATACAAGTATATTTTTATTTATTGATATCGAGTTATGGCCTTCTGCTACTCATCATTTCACTGTGTATTAGTATCACCACCTGTAGTGCTGTAACCATTTTCTCTCTCTTTTTTTTACATATTTATCTGTAGTTGTACCTTTGTGAATCTTATTCACATCTCATACACATCAACATTTCAGAGGCTATGGACATCTCCATCATAATATTATAACCTCTATCAATACGCATACAGTTATCAAACCTAAACTAGCAGACATGGCATTGCAGTAAATCATAACAAATGCAATGACATCTCTGTTAACTACTTCTTTTTCAGTGTCAAGTCACAACATTGAAATTGTCTGAATACTGATAGTGGATGTAGCCATGGCAACACACGATGAGGGACTTTGCTTTGTTGGTAAAAGTACTTCAAACATAAACTTCTTAAGATGTACATGCAAACATCAATTTATGGAGCCACCACCAAAGATTACACCAAGTAAGTCACTTGACTGTTATAATTTCAGTGTAATATGTCTAACTAGGCAGACACTGTCTGATATCACTCTAGTTCAAAACATACAAGGTATACACAGTCTGAACAGCATAATTGATAGATACTGGTTTCTGGAGCACTATGGTACCATATTGATCAGTTTGCTATAAAACCTGTCCACCCTATTACAGTCAATGTGTCAGAGCAAACTGTCATGAAAGTTTCACATAATGGCTGTCAGAGATCAATGTTATATTTATTAGAATCAATTTATAGTAACACTTGATTCTGAGTCAACAGTAGAAAAGGGAAGATTACACAACTCATTAAAACCAGTGTATGTTTTACTTCCCTTTACAGATCTACCAGATGACGGACCATCTTGTAAGTACTAGTACCTCGGAAGTTATGATTGAAGTTTTCTTCAAAATAGGAAGATGGTTGTCTGTACAAGACAAAATGTTCATTTAAATTTGAAAAAAACAATTTTTTAAGAAAAAAGACGTGAACAGGTCAAAAGTACATTCATTCTTGTTTTGATTTGTTATATCCACTACAGCTAGATTATGTCAATTCAAGCATCAAAATTTAGGCAGGCATATTACAGTTTAATCAGTTTATGACACAAGATGGCCGTCTTAGCAAGGTTTGACTGTCTTTCTGACTATTAAACCAAATTTACTTTTAGTTGACAGCATATGATAAGAATACATTAAAATTAATATGACGGTTAATGTCACTTTATTAAGTTGTCATTATTAACATGATTTAACAGTTCCTCTAATTTATCTCACAATTCTTTCACAGCTTTTTATGTGAATGTGATCATTGGGTGTGTACTTGGTGGATTAGCAGCTCTCATCTTTATTGCTGTCATTGTAATTTGTTATTGTAGGTAGGTTATTATCTACATCACTAGTACTTCTTTTGGCATTATCTACTAGGAATCTTTTGTTCCTCTATCTTAGTAGTCTGTAAGGTACGCCATGATGGGGCGCCCTCAAACATCGGGCAACCCCTAATACCTGAGAGGAGGCCGGTGAGGGCAAAACGTCACGACGTATCTTATAGTCTACTATCTTAGCAGCAGAGTTGTATTTTTTTAGATCTAAAATAGTTTCTCCCACACAATCATGCAAAGTCGGCAACATAAAAAATATGTTTTTGTTGCCAGTCTTTCGTTTCATATCTTCTTTTGAAGTTGAAGTTAATTTTATTTCCATTTCCTTGACAAGAACCTGAGTTAGGATTACTAATACCTCATACCACTATAGAGAACTATAGTGGTCTGAGCTAATACATGTTAATTCTGACAATGAGAAATTTACAAAAGTTTTCAAGTAATCTCATTGATTTTTGCAAAGTTCAAATTTTTATCTTCTGACCTTTTAACTTAGGAGGAGGAAACAACAACTCCAAGAGACTGATGAAGCTGTACGAGGTAACAACAACGTTAAACCAGTGAAACACAGAGAAAGTGAAAATGACATCACTATAAAGTCCAGATACCGGGATGTGACATCTCCTCATTACAACCATTCCAAGCACACACACTCTACATGTAGTATGAAGTATGATGTCATTGAAATTCAACCAGCAGAAGTCACTTGCAATGCTTTAGTTATACAACAGTCAGATGTAGACAGATATGAGAACCAAAATATCAACATGGATACAATGGACTGTAGTCAGGATATTCTGGTTGATAATGAAGAGGTCAAAACTGTAATGATCGTTAACAATGGAGATATTAGTCAGGCTTCAATAGATGTCATACCAATGACAGCCACTAATGATGGAGATAATGAACACAAAGATGAGCCACATAGATTTTGACACACAAAGAAATAATCAAACCAGAGAAGTGTCAAAGAATTATTACTCTAGCCATCACAAACCACCTATGAATAGCAAGGTTAATAGTTAATCTGACAGCCTTCAACCCAAGATTGGACATGACATAGAAACAGACAAGAATCAGAAACTGAAGAAGAGACTTAACACTGAGATGGATGATCAAGAACAAAAAGAAGTAGGAAAAAGTGGTATTTTTTTAAAAGACTAGGGGCAACTACAAGGTTTCAATTAGCCGTGGGCCAACAATTGATTATGAGAATGATGAAGATGAACTTGGACAAATCATACATACAGAGGGAGAGAGATAAAAAGTGAAATACAGAAATATACTGAAGACAAGGAGTTGCCAAAAACTTGTCACTGCTACCAACCACCAGAATGACAAGCCCAAAGATGTTGAACTTAAGCCAGGACAAGACATCAATACTTCCCACAATCAATATATTAAAAAGGAAAGAAAGATGTTGCTGATGAAGATCATAGAGAAAGAGAACTAGACCAAACTGTAAATACTGACAAAAAAATGGAGAGATTAATGAGAATAAAGCCAAGATAATACAAAAGAATGTAGATAAAGATGAGGGTGGTAATGGACACAGGAAATTAATGCAGGACAAATATATGAAGGTGAACTCTGATTTCTCACATACTAAATTCTAAGTATGCACAACCTGTGGTGAAGTCTGATAACAATATTCCTCAAAATAATCCTGGAGCAGACATTCAAACATACTCAGATGAGAATCAAATTGGTACACACAATGAACTCAACACAGACAAGACAGTGTATTACTAATACTTCACTAAGTCTATGGAGCCCAACATAAACAGAAGAAGCAAGACTGTAAATGTTGTGTGTAATAAAAGCAGCGACTTGGCAAGCATGGCTGAAATCATGATGTAACTGGACATATGGACAAGTATTCAAATTCAAGTACATTGTGATAACCAGTTTTAACAAGATTACATTTTAAATAACTTACTTGTACTCAGTATTGTTCTCACAACTGTTCTTTTTACGCTTGTTACATTTTGGCGAAAGTTGAAATTTAAATGATTTTAAAGTATTTTGAAAATGAAGTAGACAGGTACGTAGATCATCACAGCATTATACATCATGTACAGTTACACAGACACTTTATACAAACTTGTATGTCTTTATGAGAGCATAAACAGATACACCAAATAAACTATCCACAAATTATAAACATTCTCTCAGATGCTAGATAATATGTAAGAGTACTATATTACTAAATATAAAACAAGACAATCAAAGAGTCAAACTTACTATATCGTAAATGGACTGGAGATTTTCAATGTCAATTTCAGACATGTCCAAGCGCAACACCGCATTGTGTATATCGTTCATTTCAATCCGAAGACCAGATATCAGAATACCGACACTCTGTGAGCGTTTATTTTCTAGGCACTTGGTTACCTTTACAACAGAAAATGAAAACATGTAGTTTAATTTCAGGATACTCATGCAGTCATTATTGAAATGTAGGTGACAATTTATGTACAACATTTACAGAATAGTACATAAATGACATTAGAATGACACAGAAAATGGATGTGTGCAAAGTGGCATAAAATTTGTAAACCAATGTTTAGTAATTCTGTTACTCAGTATGTCCTTTGATCACAAACTTATCCATCATTTGGTTGGTTGAAGGAATAGCTCTATTATTAACTTTTCCTGATTATTAATTTGATATGACAAGTATTTCCACACTCAATTTTGAAAACAGAAAACAACTTTGGAGCACCTCAGTCTATGATGGTGCCTAAATTTTCACCTAAAAGTAGAAATGCCTTTACCCTCTTTGTTTTGGATTTCTTCATTGTATCTGAGAGAGGTTTCTTTTTAGTTGCTGCTTTCTTACAGAACATTTCTTCAAGTTGCAGTGAGTCTACATCAACATCATCTAAGTTGTCCCACAAAGCAAGATCACGACTGGTCCTATAAAGGGGATAAATGTAGCTACAGTTGTTAAGTTGACTTTTATGACTTGCCAAAGTAGGCTTATGGGCAGTACTATAAAGATTAGCAAAATACAGAATTGTCTGTAAATATGTACACAGACAATATCAGTACAGTGTCAGAGTGTAGTAACAGCTACATTGAAAGCTGCATAAGCACCCATCTTAAAATTATGAATAATGGAATGCAAGAGAGACACGAGTTGTCTAAACTGAATTTTTGTAACCCAATTGTCAGCAGATATGTGATCATTTGGTGGCCATATTGGCAGCCATCTTGAAAATTCATAAGTGATAGTAAGAGACTACTACAAAGTAGCTTATAGCTTGTAGCTTATCAAATTATGTTGTGTAGATTGGTTAAAATGTCACTACTCATAAATGAAATTAGTTTATAACTTAGCTTCCAAAAACAATGGCATAGATATCAAACTGAAAATTTCAGCTAAGACAGAAACAAAATAAGGAATTCATTTTCATTTTGCTTCGGTACAACTGTTACTAACAGTTGACAAATGGAGAATCAACAACAAATTGGACTGTTGCCACTCACCGCTGTCTGGAACACATTTTGTCCATTTCATACACTTGTATCCTTTTCCAGTACAAGGACTTCATAACTACTTTGGGTTCCACTGCTTGTCTTTTGGGTCCTGCAGGAACAGCTGGTGCTCCAAAAAGAGGAGGTGCCCCTGGTGGAGGGGGAGGTACTCCACTCATTGGAGGAGGTGGTGGTGGTGGTGGGGGTATTCCTCCAGGAGGAGGAGGTGGAAGAGGTATTCCCCCAGGCAGAGGAGGAGGTGCAGGTATGCCTCCTGGAAGGGGAGGTGGTGTAGGTATTCCACTAAGTGGAGGAGGTGGTGGGGGCATGCTTCCAGAAAAAGGAGGGGGTGGAGGTGGTGGTGGGGGTGGGGGAACTGTATGTTGTAGAAGAGCTGTTGGTGAAGGAATGTCTGTTGCGCTGGGTGATGAATCGTCACCTGTTGGTAGGCTAATAGGTGGTTTAGGACCAGTCCTTGGAGATTCTGTCTTATTTTCATCATCTGGTTGTGATATTGGTTTGACTTTGATCTTGATTTCAATCTTATCTGTCTGTACATCTTTATCAACCATGATCCTCTTGTCTCTTTGTTCTAAGTCATTTGCAATCTTCTTAAACTTAGCCAGATCTTTCTTTAGATGTTTAACTTCATCTTCTAGCTGCACTGTTCTGACAGCATATTCACCCCTCAGTTGGAACAGACTCAATTCATACTGCTCCTACAGATGAAACATATACAATATCAAGTATCCACTTGCCTCTATTCTCCACAAAAAGCCAATGTATTACAATTACTCTTTTTTATATTTAAACAGCAAAAACAGTATTACACAAGGGCTTCCATGTCAGGGTGATGGCTAAAGACTTCTGACAATATCACTTCCAACACAGTTGGCAAAGTACATCACAATTATTACCACTGGTATAGACCAATAATGGCACAACAGGTCTTTGAAACTTTCAATTAACCCCCTGCACAGCATACTTCAGCTGCAGCCATTCAGACACATGGGATTAAAGTCCTTGTCATACCACGTTATCAATCATACAGCTGGGTTGACTGCACCATGATGTACAAAATAACAACCTACAGATTCCTTTCATAGGGTGGGGTGTGGGGATGGAATTCAGCGTTTCTAACAAGAGAAAATTACCATTTTCTATTCTATCTCTTTTTCTGTCCATCTCTTAGAAAGTGCCTATGTATACTTAAGGAAGATACAAGTCTTTATCTTGTTCATATTATTGCATAGTGCTTGTAGTTGAATATTTCTTCAACTCATTGTCCTGTATGTTTCATTTCCCACAAATACTAACAATACAACACAACCTGAATAATTTACCTGTAATTTATCTAATTCATCTTTATGTTGTCTCTTCAATCCCATCACAGCTTGCTGGTGTTCTGTTCAAATATATAACAAATACACAAATTTAAGTTACAGGGAAAAAGAACAACTTATTAATCGTTAGTGTTCAGTTTGTACATGAACTTCAAGTTATGTTCAATATTTCAGCTGTTTAAAATGTAATCTTCTGATCATATCACATTATTAGGTCATGGTGGGCAAATATCAAAATTGTTCAATTTGCCAGAACTATTTGGGAAAGTCAAACTCAAATTGACTCCGTAATATCAAACAAGCGAGTTTTAGTTTCAAACAATATTTGGAACAAAGAGAAAACACATAATCAAAGAAGTAACAAAACTGTTCCTATATCTTATACATCAAGACTTTTTCTGACATCTATCAAAACTTGTATGTTTTATTTCATGTAAATATTTCATAATGTAGTCATGATTGAGATCATGCAATAAATCAAATTTAATTCTTTACACAATTATATATAATGAAATGAAATGTCACTGATTTTGAAAGCTGAAAATGGATATTTTTATATATATAACATTTGATGATGCAAGAATGGTATGAAATATGAAAATAATTGATGTCTGACAAAATTTACATGTCACAAATGATTTAGTGAAAAACCAGTACATTTTTATGATGATGAGAAAGTGCTGGAAAATATAAAAGCATGAGTGTGAATGAACCATGCAGATCTGATCAAATAAACTGCAATTCATGCATGAATTTCCATAAATTTAAAAACACCTACTACCAGAGTACACCTTACCTTTCCTTAAAACTACTGTTCGAAAATTGAGGACAGGAAATTATTTATGCAGGAGAAAGGGAAAGAAGAAGAGTCAACAAGTAGCCCCTGATTGGGTATAGAGTGAATCTTTTGTAGCAAGTTATTGAAGTTATTATACCTTCACCAAGTGTAGGATGTATGAAAGTGTAGGCTTGCCGTGTACAAAACATATACATGTCGTAGTGTAAAATGTATGAAAGTGCTGCCTTGCCGTGTAGAACACATAACATGTCTGAAAGTGTTGGCTTGCCGTGTACAACACATACACATGTGGTGCTGATGAGCCAATGAGTATTACATGTACACTCAATCCTTCTCATTACACATAGATAAACAAAAGATGACATTTGTGGCAATAGTCAGAAGGAAACTAGGAATCATTTGTTTTATTATTAAAGGTCCTGAATTTCAGCAATTTCACTTAGAGTTTCTGGGGTCACCATCTTCAATACCATCAGTGACCTTGTGATTTTTTTCTTCTAATCCTGTCATAGAGGACGTCAATTTTTAAAAATTGCTTCACTAGACCAAAGAAATATAGCCTAGAATCGGTTGGGTCATGAGAAACATAGATATAACTATGGCCGCCCTAAACTGAGGCTCTAAGTTGACAATTATAGTTGTAAATAAAAAGCCTATTTCTTTGAAAGTCTTGTACTGGGACATTTGAAATTACAAACTACAGATTCAAATTACTGGTTATTTTCAGTTCCAACAAACTTTTGACTGCACTTTTTGAATTATTATAAGTAACAAATCATAAATATAATTTAACTGCTTATGTGGGCTGCAAATGATAACTTTGGAAAGGTATAATCTGAAAAATGATTTCCAGTCAGACTATGTAAGTTACACACTGTATTTTAGTTCGTTACAAGCCAGACTGTATCCTCTCAGAAATAATTATGTTTCTGTATAAAAAGTACTACATATTCATTACTATTTATTCAAATTATATCATCAGTCTCATTTCTTTCCTGCTTAGAGAACCTATTCCAAACTGTATGCCTTTGTCATTTCCTACATCTGACCTATGTTTGGAAATTTTCAGAAAAAAATACCTAATTTTGAAAAAGCAATGACTGTTTTTCCCAATCACCATCTAAATGTTAAGTAGCATATATCTCACAGTGTATACTGTAAGAGATGTGCCGCTGTGGTTAATAACACCGTATCAAAATTTTCATTACTTTGACTTCGTACTTTCACACTGAGAAAAAGACACCTGTGCCTAACACCTGCAAATTTCCATATTTTTCTCAAAATTGATTCATTTTATGACAGCTTTCAGGACCTCATAAGGTGAAGTATAAAATAAATATATACCAAAACAGTTTTTGTCATAAATAACATACCAGCTTCTGTGTACTTCAATCCAGCATCTGCTGTTTGTGTGGGTTGTTGAGGTGGCCAGACTTGAGCCAGTCGGCCTGGCGAGGCTACTTGAGCTGCCTGACTAGTGGATGCATGGTGTTCTTTGTGTGACCAACAGTACATAGCATCAATCTATGAATTATGAAATTGGATAACCATTATGAATGCACATTGCTGTGTTTATTATTATGACAGTCTGATTAATGGTTATAACATGGTTGTTGAAGTCATCTGATAACCTCAACTAATATACTCTGCTATGAAGTAACACAAAGGCAATGTGATGTGTGTGTTACTACCTTACAGTGTTTCTGTTTCTGTTTTATGATGAACGCCATAATCTTAGGTATATCTCAATTTCACAAATGTGCTAGCGTTCAATATTAAATAGGCAAATGCATTTTTAGAAACTTTCAAGAAATGCTTAACATAAATTTCCAATGATGATATTTTCATCCATACAACCTTTTTCATGCTGCCTGCAAACCTTGTCTGACCAGAAACCCACCCCCCACCCCCTCCCCCCTCCTGGATAATGATCTGACTCACCATGAACCTCTGGACATGGTCTTGTTGGTCTTCCATTGGTTTAAGTACACCTATGTCAACTAAATTATTACAAAATATCAGAGCTGTTGATCTCATGGTTTGTGCATCACCAATGTCTGACTGTGAACACAGCCAGTCCACTAACATCTTTCCTGGAGAGAGAAACATAGATAAGAGAGAAATATGACATGAAATGAAGTGTGACAACTTTGATAAAGCCTCATTTTCTTTCTTACTATGACAGAAAGTACATTTATTCAATTTTCAGTTTGCCAATACTGATAGTTTTGGTATACTTCAACATGAGACAATTGTAGGTCTTTAGCTCTATCTATTTGTGTCAATGAGAAAGCTTCATACAATCACAAACCATATTCAATATATCAACTGTCACTTAGGTTGACATACTTTGAAGTGACAAATATTACTGAGAAGTACACTAGGGATACATAAATGAGGAAAAATGTGTTCTGTATCAAAACAAGCTACATACTCATAATTCATTGTTACTATGGTGACAATCTCTCCTATGAATCATAATCGTTGAAGTGTTGCCATGGTTTTAAAATATGCCTTCAGGGGAATCAAAACTGTTGCATTTCAAGTGTCAGGTCCTTTTTTGAAATGGTTCTCATTCAAACCTGTACATGTATCAGGCTGTCTCACACCTGTATTATTGTATTATCATAATGTTTCTCCAATCATTTGAAAATGTTTTAGTCTAATTTACTCTAATGAAGACTTCCTGATACTTCATTAACATATCAAATGATAACAAGGAGTACACTGTCTATGTTACACATAATCATGGAGTCAGCCAGCTGTCGACAACCCTTAGTCTATGAAGTGACATTTCAAAATAATTATAATATTTTGGTATCAAATTTCAAAGTAAGGTTTTCATTTCATAATACATATTTGGCATTGTCATCCATTACAAAGTGAATGTTTTCTCTTGGAATATCTGTTTAAGGTTTGATTCTGATTAAATTAAAAAAACTAAATATTATAATATATGATTACTCTACTGACAGTCTACAAATACATAATAGGAGTTCAAACTTCAATATTACTTCTTTCCCCTTGTACAAAATTCATTGAAATCTGAGGATTTAGAACTGAACTGAACTAGGAGTCGGCATAATACATTTCTTTGAGTTTCACACATCTGCCTCCACAGTTTGCCTTCTTTGTAAACCAAACAAAAACAACCCAACAATTAGAGCCTAACATGACATTAAATTGTATAATTTTGCTTCTGCATATTGATATTTCACTATTAAATATTACCAATAGTGAACACAACAAATGTGTAAATTAAACTCAATTAATACGATTACACATGTGTATACAGCAAGTAATGACCGCATGTAATTAACAAGTAAACTCCCTTGCCAAAGAAACACATGTTAATTGTGTATTCCTTTATGAGACTAATTATCAGACTTAGATCCCAATTACCTCCCCACTGAACAACACGACTAAGTTATACAGAGATTAGTCTGTTTACAGATAAGGGTGATTTCAGCACATCCATTTAGTGAATGTGTGTAGTTGAGTCACTGGTTCTGTTTATAGACAGGTTCTATAAAGCTATTAATCTGAAAACAGTCTTGGATTTTGATTTATGTGCATGAAGTCTTCCTTCATTTCTAATAAAGACAAGACAAAAGAAAGGTCTGTTCATTCGAAGCTGTTAGGTAGCTGGAATGTTTTGTAATGTATGTGAACTTTTTAGCTAGCTGTTCCATGTCCTACAAGACCATAGCTTCCATGTACACAAATTGTACTTTTATAAACCTATTTCACATTTCTACTAGATTCAATCACAACTCCCACTTACTCATCATCAAATTGTTAGTGTATTTCATCAAATCCCACAAAGGAGACAGTATTATCTTACCTTCAAATTTCTCTTTGTCTTTGAAACTTATCTTGACATCAACCTTATCAGGAGTTTTTAGTTCTTGGGGTATGTCCATTGACTTAGAACCAAACAGCCAGCTTTTGAATTGATTCTTCCATGAACCTGAGCTGGGTCTACTATCTCTACTGCCTAGCATAGGCCTCGTAGCTGCAGTTCGTGGTGGTAACTGTGTTTGATCTACTGATTTTGTCTTTGTGAGTCTGCTGACTGCACTGTGATCTCTCCCTCTGTCGTATTGGTTTGAGAGTGGCTGAAGTGATTGTGGCCGAGAATGTATGAGAGTAAAAGGCGAGTGTTGAGATTCAGAATTTGGAAGTACACCTATCCTATCTGAGGGGGGTGATATATCATACATTTTGTTGGGTGAGTGTGACGGAGAAGTTGTTCTACTGGGCACATTTTCTGTAGTGAATGTGTTGGATGATTCTTCATTATCAGGACTTGTGGTAAACACACTATCCTCAAGTTCTGATGATGACTGTTCAAAAAGCTTTTTCTCATGATCAGTTGGTGATGTTCCAATAGTGAAAAGAGGTTGTTCCCCTTCCCTACCAAACTTGAAGGTTTCTGTTGGTGAAGTTCTCTCAGTAGGCGAGAAGACACTTGTATCCAAGGAATGACTAAACTGGCATACTTTACTCTTTACATTGTTTGTCATATTATTTTCTTGGAGAATCTGTTGCAGAGACATTCTCCGCCTGAGTCTTGCACCACCACCGCCTGACTTGAACACAACTCTTGTTTTCTGAGGACCACTGTCTGATTGGCTTCTCTGGCTGAGACTTTCCACTGTTTTTGTAGGTAGGGTAGGTAGCTGAGCTGAGGTCATTGCACTGTCAGAGTCAAATTTCTTGCGTTTTAAACCTGGTTCAAGTAAAGGTGATCCTAAGGTAAATCCTGGAGCTGTTGTCGGTGACACCAAGTGTCTAGTTGTAGTTATGGGATATTCTGTTTTTATTGCTTTGTATTTCATCTTGTACTGAATACTATCACTGAGATGACCTAGTTCTGCCTCATTTGATTTTGCTGCTGCATCACATTCAGGTATTGATGTTATGCTGTGTGTATGTAGATCTAGCTTGTCTGGCCTGCTTACTTTATTATTGCCTCCTTGCATCATATCTACATTCTCAGTTCTCTTCTCTGACACAGAATCTATGTTCCGTTTCTGAACCCTGTCATCACACAAATCTGTTTGCTCTGCTATATCCTTCAGTCGTTCTCTTCCTGTCTCAGCCTCATTGTGTTCAACATCTTTACACTCTTCTACACGGGTTTCTCCTTTTTCTGAACTATTTACTTCATTATTCTCATGTTCTGGTAAACCATCATCACCTAATAGTATCATTTCTTCATGAGTTTGGTAAAATTCATTCAAACTTTGTTGATATTTATCTGTTATGCTACCGGTAGAATCGGGTGTCTGTGTTGTACTTGAACACTCTACATGACGTTGTCTTGTTAACTCCCTTGTTTCATATTCTCTAATCTTTTTTACACTTTCCAAATTTCCTTCACATTCCATTTTCCGTTCTCCTTCATTCTGATTTTCCACCTGCATTTCATTCATTCCTCCATCATGTTCTTTGTGCCCAAGATCAGCTTGTAAATTTCTAGTTTCATTATTTTTATTCAGTACATCTTTTTTCAATGAGTGTTCATCATCTGTAAATGACTTGTGAGAGTCTGGCGAATTGTCTTCCAAACTACTATCATTTCTGTTTGCCCTCAGCTGCCAGTACAAATCCTCCTCAGATCTCTTGATTCCATGCAGTGTGTCATCAGCTGTACTTGTCTCTTCACTAATGACAATAGTCTCGATATCATCAGGACTGAGAGCTGGTAAATCACTTTTCCAATAACTCAAAGGAGTAAAATCTTCACCTTCCTTGCTTTCTTCTGGTTCTGCCATTCTCAGTTCTATCTAGTGTCAAAAACAGCTGCTGTCTTGATGCATAGATTCACCCTTCAATGACTCACAACAGTGCCAATTGCCATCACATCACCTCTAATTATAAATACAGTTTCAATCCATCATTTCATACCTGCAAAAAAAATAGAGATACATGTAAATTTTCTGTTGACATAACAAAGGCAAGGACTACCCAAATAATTAAAATGTGTTTTGAATGGGTCCTTAATTTGCTATCAATGGCCTTGGATTTCTCAATGCTAGCTTTTATGCCAGTGCCCAAATGAAAGTAAAGTAGATTTTTGAAAAATTCAAATATGGCTGAAAAATTTTAAATGCTAATAAACCTTAAATACAATTATCACAGTTATTCTTCTTCTTTTGAGTTGCTGTAAAATAACATCACAAATGTGTACATGTTTTGTATGCAATGTAAGATACAGTTTGAATACCACAGATACTTAGACAATTAACCATGTTTCCTTCAATGTCAACTTGCCAAGGACAGTATAGAATATGACAATTAGTTTTGTTCAAAAACTCAGAAGCATTGACCTTGACATAAAATAATAGGAATCACTAAAATAACTGTTTAATTAATAGGTTGATGACTGTATACAAATGTATATACACTGGAGATTTCACAGATTTTCTAGGTATTATGAAAGTGGTACAATGTAAATAAATGATGAATAACAATACACATAGAATGGAGCAATACATAGATATGTCAGGATATTATTGGAATCAAGACGAATAATAATTAAATAAATAAATAAATAAATAAACAAATTTCCAAAAGGTGAAAATATTATGAGGAAAATATATCTCCACTAAGATGACAACTACACGCATATACTGACATGGTGATAAGAGAATATGACAGAGATGAATAATAGATGGCCATGAATAATAAACAAAGAATCTTTTGCAAATAGTTTCCCACAGACATGATTAGATATCATTGGGAATTATTGTCTACAAAGCTGACAGACAAAATTACTGAATCAACTATCAAACTGAGAAAGACAGGAAAATAAAGTTTAAAATATAAATTTGTGATATGTGAATTCTTAAAGATATTTCATATTTCCAAATGTTTCTGTTTTTATTTCGATATTTTGACAATGGGTGTGGTTTTGCTTAAAATGAATGTTTCATAATGATACTTCCAAAGTAACTACATATAGTATTTTTAATATATGACTGTCACCATGCAAAATACCCATAGAAAACAGTATTCAAAAGTGAAATAGAACACCTACATCTACACTGAGCATTTCTGGATATATCTGTCAATGTAGGCAAACTGTGCACAGACAATTTCAAAAGCTCTATACTGTTACTGTACATAGACAAATTCACAATTAAGTAGACACAGCAAAATTTGAAAATGACAAATTCCAAAATACACAACTGAACCCAGTCCATGGAGACAACATATTATATATATAAAACATATGAAGAACAACAAGCCCCCAGTGATGGCTAATGTCTATTTTACTTCATAATTCCTCTAATTAAAATATCAATTGAATACATACAAGAAATAGTTGGCTATGTATTCCAACCACAGACTGAGTCCCAGTGGTAATTTATATACTCTCATTTCATAGAAATTTACAACCACATACTAGTATAATGTGTCATTAATTTCCACCAAGCACAATCAATCCTGATTGTCAGTGCCACTTCTCACCAATGTAATGGGTAGCTAAAAACATTACATGTCTATATTTATTGATGTTCTATAATTTCACAGACATAATCACTTACAATAAACCATTTATTGGGCAATCTACCAGATCGGGGCTGAAAATTAATAAAAGCTGGGAAACCTCACTAGTGAATTTATACAATGTTATATTGATGTGTACTGTAGGAGATTTGATGTAATATCTAGACAAGAGAAATAGAAATCTGACTACATGTACATGTGTAGGGTAGACATGTAGACATGTAGACATGTTGTAGACATGTAGACATGTTGTAGACATGTAGACAAATAGAAATGTCTATAAGTTATCATTATAAAGCTGATATACTACATATTATGTACATGTAGGTACAAGGTATCCATTATCAATATTAAATCAGTATGTCAATATTGCAGGAAGAGTTTAAATGCTCCAAACCCATGAAATTATATTTTATGCAAACATGAAAACAAGAGATTTCTGTTTTGATAAGAATTACAATGTTGACTTTGTCTGTGGATAAAGTAATGAAAGATGGCCTATTATAGTGTATATGGACCATTTGATTGATAACTGGTTGATAAATGGTACACTGGGTAATTCAAAGTTCTACATCCCCTGGCCTATTTCTATGTATTTTGTTTGACTGAGTAGTAATGATATTTTTACTTCCAATAATGTTTGTATGTCTGTATTATTTATCTATCAGAATTTCTATGACTTCCTACAATATTCCATCCACCAATTATCTTGAAATGTACAAAAAACTATCATTTTCACCAGCTTTCATCCCAAGATTACCATGACGTACAAAGTACCTTATTTCTTTCTCAAAATACTAATTCTCAATAAGTTGTTGAAAAGTGTAAGTTATGTGTTTCTACTGCAAATAAACATTTATGTTGGCTGGCTGGTGTCCTTGATAGTAGCCTGGAGCAGAAAACAACACAACACAGCATCAATCATTATAGATTGTTGTTTCTACATTACTCTATACCCTGCCCTATACTATCTATTACATCCTAACTAACTACTGTGCTGGAGCTGTACAGTGTACATGCTGTGTTTGATATAATGGTAATATTATAACACAGTTGAATGTTATGGACTGCTAACTTCAATGTTTAATTAATTGGGCTGCTAGAAAGGAAACGGACACAATAGTGTTGATAGAAATAGACATTATTGATGGAAATCTCCCATCACAACATTCCTAATGGATTTTGAGTTCAAAATCAACAATTAAACCATACATGTATGTGGGATCAAAAGGGTGAAATTTATTGCCTTGATTTAAACATGTGGTTACCATCAATGACATAAAACTAAACTCCATAAAATATTCGTTACAAATTTACTAACCATCATTGAAGAAACTGTGCTTTCTTTGTTTATGAATGTACCCTACAAATAATTTGTCTCATCAACAGAATAAACACAACACTTTCCTTGCCAGCCTTGTATCCTAAACCACCATTTGATTTGACCCAATCTCTTTCAGTACCTTGATTTATATGTGGTTACATTGTATTGTACAGTATGCTTTACCTATACTGCTAGCCAAGAGCGAAAACATGACAGCATGGCTCGAAAGTGACTGTTCTCACTGGTAGTGCCACTGGGTGATCACTTTCTGAAAATGATTGCCCAAGGAAGGTGACCATACAGGAAATAAAATCTGACAAAGTAGTGAAAGTGAATCTACATAAAAGGCATGAACTGTTTGTTTCATATATGTGATATTGTTGTCTTTACCTCATTCTATATATTTGTCTATTTCTATATAATATTTGCCATGTACATGTACATGTATGGCAATTCACACAAATGATAATGATATCAACAGGGCATAAGTCAGTTCAAATAACAAGCATTATTACTCAACTGAACTGGTACAAAAAAATAGAAAATAATACAATTCTGTCAATGGTGAATTTGGGTGTATGACTCTTGTGCCAACAAAAGTGTGTGACTCATTATTCTGGTTTCTTATTACCATAGACCATATTTCTGCTTTGTCATCCATTCCATAATACAATTTTACAATGACAAATTTTGATAACATACTGATTCAAAAACCAATCCTAGGAACATGGATCAGTGATTTTGATTTACATGTATGAATTTGGTCTCCAAGCATTTCAAATTTCATTGCAAACAGTTGAAACATCTTTATATTTACTGTCATTGGTTTCTGATGCAGTGTGTATTAAATGCTTTCATAATTATAATTTTAAATCTCAAGGAGGAAGCCAGGCTAGCCAGCTGATTAAAATCTGGGAATATGACTTCCCTAATCTCGGAACAACAAAATTGGAAACAAACAACAATAGATGAAGGAAATAAAGGTAAATAAAGCAATCAAGCTGTATTCCCACATCAGATTTTAAAATCAGACTGTGTGGTTGTGGTTGTGGTTGTGGTTGTGGTTCTGGTTGGGGTAGGGGGGGGGGGCAATCAATAACTTTGGAAAAATGAAAGGCTCAGCAAATCATACCATAGTATTTTCTTCCTTTACTTTCCTTTTTCAGGTCAGAATTGTTTGCTCAAAATCAATAACAGAATAAAGAATTGTAGCTCACTCATTGGATTTCAAAGAACATGTCTCCTCTGTAAAATAACTATATACACATATCATGTGTACTTTTGTAAAGAATATATATATAACAGTGTAAATTTTAGTAGGGGACAGGTAAATCACTGGTATAAAGTAATAGTGTTTAGTAATACCATGATAAATAAAACAGTTAATTGTCACTGAAGATATTCCTAATATCATGAATATTCCACCACCACAGTGTTACATTTCCGCAGTTAGCTTAAGTTCACAGGTGGCTACTGAAATGAATTAGCAGTGAAATGAAACATGTGATGATATGAAACATACCATATGTTTGTTTCATTTCAGATCACTAATTACCAAACACTGTAAGTGTAAGATGATAGTGTTGTCTGCTGGAAAGTTACTCTGGATTCCTGACAGAATTTTTGAAAATCCATTACTTTGATGGGCTTGCCAGAGAATAGACCACTTCCTTTTAGAATTACACAATGGACAGGTTTATGAGTGACAAGGGAAGGGCCTTTTCTCAGTACACTCTACTAGCCAACCCACCCCTATGGGATGCTATGCCCTTGTTGTTTTCAAAGTTGCATACTTTAAGTACATGTATGTATAATGACTTGTACTGGTAGTAGCACCTGAATGGAGCTTGACTTGCATGATCTCAACAGCTGTTGAAATAGCTCAGTACTTCATTGTTGCTTGCTTTGTAGTAGATGTTTAGGATCAGACGTGATACAATTTGAAAGGTCAGATATTTTATGTACATGGTGGATTGACTGACACCAGAAACTGACATGGCATGATTACTTAACTCTGAAAGTTGAAAGAAGGTGCGGGGCCACAACCTTCTGGAGTGGTAAATTGAACAAGCTGAGGAACTGAAGAATATTTACATCTCCTAGTGAAGTAGTAGTGTTAAAGAACTGTGCTATATCTATATCGTGTTTTGGTACGACAATTATCAATATGTACCTTGCAGCACGGAATGAAACTACAGTTACAATGTTACATCATCGTCAACAAGGCCCTCAGGCGCTGATTATGACTAGTTTCACTCTCTATATTCGCAATCGTCATCCTCAACTACTACATACGCTTTCTGTAAACACTGCATGCCGTCAAGTTTTGATATACATTAGCCCCTTATGAATACCCTACCGCAAGCTGTTCTTATCTCATTCATTTGCGATTCACTCACATTGCGGACGACACTGAGTGACACTACCAAATTCTTGGTTTCAGTTGGCGCAGGATCAAACCAGTGGCTCGACTTGATTCCCGTTTGCCGACGCGATCTGCGCTTCGCCTTCCGTGTATACAGATATTCTTGAAATCAAATGACACTTAAAATGGAAGCCTTACCTTCTCAATATACGATTTGATCTTCTTAAACAAATCCCCAATCTGATCACGGTATTCCGTCGGTAGCTAGCACAGCATTACACTTACAGTTATACCTGTGTTTAGTTGATTATGGCGTTGGTGGCGCTCTCAATCGTTGCACTGAATGCTGGATACTTTTATGCAAAAATGGAGACCAAGCAAGATGACAAGAGTCTGAAAAAGAATGATAAGGATTGTTGTTAGGCCAACTTTTGAAGATATTCACCGGAAAGTAGTCTCACAAAGCTGAAACAAAGTTATTTTCAATAAGCGCGAGTCGGCCCATGTGAAAAGTAAATGAGTAATTAATTTTCTGGGGAGGATCATACATGAGGATACAGACTCGGAATCTAGTAAACAACAACTTTACATAGCATCACGTAGATGCAGTGCTGCAGCGGTTTTGCTACGTCGCTTTCTCCTCCACTAGATCTAGAACCTTTGTTTTTCTTTGCAAACCCCGTAAGAAATAAAAATAAAACGTAAAATGTCGAGTCACACAAAAAAATTTTTAAAAAAAGAATTTAAAAAAAAGTATTGAGTTACATGAAAGGGATCGGAAAAGAGTTATTAGAAAACTAAGTCTTTCAACAAAATATTCCGATATTTATATACATATATTCACTGGTAATTTCTGATAAATAAGTTTTAAATGAATTTATTTATTTACAAATCAATCAAATGGGTGAAAATGGTGTCCACTATAGTTTTAGTCTGTAGAAACAAAGGACGGAAATTTTATGGATTAAGCTTACTGGGCGTCCAGGCACATGACTGAAGGGTTCTGGGAGAAACCGAAAGTATTCTCTTCTTTTTTTTAATTTTGCCTCAGCTAAGATGGAGTGCTTTTTTTGAATGCAAAATTCAGTTAATGAATATTTTTAGGAGAATATGACATAGATGTTGATAAACGAATCTTGCATAGGTTCCTAATGGGTTGATGACCTGAAATACACACACACTGAATATACAACAATGATATAGAGAAAAGTGTCACAAACAAGTGTCATTGCAGACTGTTTCACTTTAAATATGATTCAAGATGGGGGGGGGGGGGTGCTGCCGCTCTGAGTCAATGCTATTTGTAAGCTATGTAGACATCTTACAAATCATTGCATGGTTTACATGTCAATGAAGTTGTTCATCCTATAGGCCCAGAAAGTAAAAATAGAACACGGCTCCTTCCCAGATACGGCTATTAAAGGGGTATAGCACTTAAATTCTGGAGAAGCTGGGGAAATTTATTGGTGCAAAATTGTAGTAGGCTAAAAGTGAGAAGAAAATTTGCTGATGAAATCAAGAAAAAACCTTATATGGTATAAGCGAAAAAATTATGTTAAAAAGTGACTACATTATCATGAAGGGATTTTAAGTAGCGTAACCATTATTAGAACTATACCCATTTCTTAATGTAGTAGTGTTGATGAGTGGTGAGACCATTGATCTGGTATTATAAGACAATAAATTATCATGAAATTTGCTTTTGTCATGCAAATTAAGTGTAAAACAGAGGGGGCGGCCTACATTCACATTTTTATTTATGTTTTATTGTGACCAAGAGTGCGTATTTTAATCAACTCAATACGTCACGAAGGTAAAAATAGAACTAAAAAAGTAATAATTGAATTGATAAATTGACTGACTGATTGATTGATTGATAATAACAGGGTTTTACATTTTGAATAACATTTGAGCGTTTATATATCTACCATGTACCACTGAGTTTAACACGATTCACGTACTTCATAGCCTATCTGATGACGTCACGTTTATAAGAATGCTGGGTAATTTTCAATATGGCTGCGCCCATGAGCATGCCGTTTCGTAATTTCTGGCAGACGACATAAATCTACATTTGACTGAATATTGAACCTCGTCTATAATCATTCTAGTAAAAATGATACACAGGTAGTACCATGTCAGGGTAGTTTAAGTTTACACATTAACTGCACTGGTGACAATATGTTGTCAAGTACAATGGTTCTCGTAGGTGTTGCGCCTAGGCCAAGGACGAAACAGCTTTTGTTGTCTGCCCTTATCCAACGTCTTAGTTTGCACGAATGTATGAAAAGTCGAGCAGCAACACTTTCAGTCGTGCCTAGTATATCATGTGTAAATGTTCTATCAGAATCCAGAGCCTGCAGAGGTAACCACCGCGTACTTGCAAACCGAAAGTCGGGTGATTTTTTGTCGCATCGGAAATTTTTTTTCTCAAGTGACAGTTCCACCCGTACCGTTTCCGGCCGAATTGTTCCACGGGGGAAAAAAACAGTTCTGTATGGTGACAAGACGTTAGAAATTGACCCAAAGAAAAAGAAGTATCGAAAAACCCTGGAACAAAGTCTTCGTGAGAAGGAGAAAAGAAAAGCCATGAAACTAGTTGATATCAAAAAGAAAATGAATATACGGGAGTTGACAACTGCAATGGGTATTGATATAGGTAAACACTTAAAAGTACATATTATTGATTTTTATGAAAGACAAATGAGCGAAGGATGTCTGCATCTCACTTGAATTAATTACCATCTGGAAAAAGAACTTTATAAACTTATAATATATTACAATGTAGTATGATCGTGTATGATATCTCATCCCCCCCCCACCCCCGTCGTATTTTTGAAGCTATGAGATACCAACTATGGAGGTATTAGACCTATACCTCCATGTACTAACCTTGTTTTTAATACTGTTTTGAGGATTATCTATTTGATTTGATGTTTGTAATTCCTAGAATTATGTTTTCATTTCAGATGATGTTTATGAAGCAATTCTATTACGAAAAGATGCAAACAAGTTTAACCTTGTACCCCACACAGGTAAAATTACAGTTTTACAGGGTGAGCTTGCACCTTGGATTAGATGAGAAATAAAGAGCCAAATTTACACCTAAACAATATCTATTGGCTGGTCTGTTGTGGTGGTTGTCTGAGACTCAATGAGCATTTGCACATTAACAGTCAAGCTCTGCTATCTTTAGCCTACCTGTAGACTTGAAGGAATAATGCTACTACACAATTTCTGCTATCCTAAGTGACTTTTTGATTGTTTGAATTTTCACTTGTTCATCAAGATGGACTTCAAAAATCAAAATATCACTTAGGATAGCGGAAATAGTGTAGTAGCATTAGTCCATCAAGTCTACAGGTAGGCTGTGCCATCTCTATCATCTGTAAACCTTGAAGCCAGTCTCACTGAGCTTTATATCTCATCTCATCAAAACTACTTACTCAGGCTGTAACAGCTATATTATGATTATAATCATGAAATAAGTTCTGTTCAAAGTGTGGCTCTTACTACAAGAGTATATTTCTTAAAAGATTATATTGTATAACTCTCTGGAAAAGTCACAATTGTCATTGCAAATGTCGTACCTTACAGATTGTTAATTTCTTTCAGAGCTTCATGAACCTATCATCATTGACATTATTAAAAAATGTGGAATGCGACATCAGTACGTAAAGTTAAAAGAAGAGAAACCCAGGGAAAATAAAGATGCATTTAAAAGGTAAAAGATGGATGTTTTTTTTGAAAAAAAAAATTTGGGATTAGGCACCATCAATTAAATTCTATGTTTGCCATCTGTCCGCATGCAGGTAGGTTTGTCAATAGATTTAGAAAAAACAACTACCTTTCTTTTTGCTCAAAATGTCCGCACAAGGCTGTATTTCATACTATTGTAAATTGAAAGACTCTCCAAATATCTTCAGAAGAGCTGCATATATAAATAGTTGTTTCAGACAATCAAACTTTGGACTGTGACATTGTAGTTGATTTAGATAGAAACAGAAAAGTGAATTTACATGATATGTTAGCATTGAGGTTTTTTTCCCTGTCTGCCTGGTAGATTTTGGGGAAATCCAAGGACAGCAAACAAAGTATTGAATTGATGGAACCTTATATAGTTACTATTTGAAAGTTGTTACTTTGTTTTGTCATTGTTTGTTGCTTAATAAAAATATAAGTATGTACATACAGATACTAATGTATACTGGAATTCCTGTTAGTAGCTGTAATCCCATTTACCAGTAATCACAGGTAGCCAAACCACTGCGCCACCAAACATGCAATAGTCCAAGTATTGATACTAAAAGCCTAGCTACTTATACTCCATCATTCCTGAAATACATTTTCCTACTCTTGGTATTTCTGGCAATAGGCCACCTCCAGACCCATCTGCATTGGTGAATCGACCAGCAGTTGTGACTGTTATGGGCCATGTAGACCATGGTAAAACATCTCTTCTAGATTCACTGAGGAAGACATCAGTGGCTGCTGGTGAAGCAGGAGGAATCACTCAACATATTGGAGCATTCTCAGGTATGTTGGTCTTCTTTTGTAAGTTATTCTTCACAGCATTTATAAATGGCTGATTGACATTTGAACCTTGAATAAAAAAATGTATTATGTCAAGTTCAAGTAACTGAAAACACTTATTTTCCCCAGCAGTTTCCTTCTTTCCAGGGAGTATTAATGTGTACTTGATAAGTTGTAAAACTTCTATGAAATTATGAAAACATGATTTATAACTTAAGAAACATATCACACTATGAATTCAACAAATGAACAAATGTAATTGAGAGCTTCTGATACTTCAAATTGCTATTAAATTGTATTATTGATTTTTTTGTGCATTTCAGTGCAATTACCATCAGGAGAATTGGTTACTTTTCTTGACACTCCAGGTCATGCTGCATTCTCAGCTATGAGGGCAAGGGGAGCACATGTGACAGACATCATAGCGTTGGTAGTAGCAGCTGATGATGGTGTAATGAAACAAACCATTGAATCCATACAACATGCCAGGGATTCTAAAGGTTCGTAGTAATGAAACAAACCATTGAATCCATACAACATGCCAGGGATTCTAAAGGTGCGTAGTAATGAAACAAGCCCTTGAATCCATACAACATGCCAGGGATTCTAAAGGTGTATGTATGTAGAGTCTAAGACAGAGTGAAACAAGTTTTAGTAAAGACACAATTCTAATCTCTCAGCATAAAACTATCAACATTGACATATTATGCACACTGAAACCCTAGTCCTGCTGTTGCTGTAATATACTAATGTGCTGTTTGTACAAAGGTAAAAGTTTATCAAAGAGGGGAATATATTCACATTTATTTGATGGTTCAAGTTATTCATCACTTGAATTTACAACTGGTTGGTTTTATACATAGCATATGTAAAGAAAATAGCAAGACATTACCATGCAGTGTATTGTATACAATATTCATAACCATTACATTAAAGTGTATTTTTGTTCTTTCAGTACCAATTGTTGTTGCAATCAATAAAATTGACAAAGCAGATGCTGATCCAGTAAGTCTATCTTAGCTCTATAAATATATATGACAGTGACTGTACAAAACAAATGCTTACAATTCCAATACATTGAATCATTGTTACATGTTTTCATACTACCTGCCATACATATGGAAGGTCAATATACCAATTTATTACCTTATTATTCAAATGATGTTGAGATGCATGGTCATCATCTCGTACTACAGAAGCTGTATCACTCCGAAAAATGACTTAAAATCTAAATATTTCATGTTGTTTGTTTGTTGACCCATTTGACATAGATTATCATAGTTGTCTTCAAAATAGTACTTACAATTTTGATACATTTCTTTCCGAAAAGGGTGTTTTGACATACTTCTAAAGTTTAATAATCATAAGTTTTTTGTTAACACCAGGAATTTACCAAGAGAGATCTGTTAGGCCATGATATTCATATTGAGGAGCTTGGTGGAGATATTCAAGCAGTTGAAATTTCAGCACTAGAGGTAAAACACAGAAATACATTGAAGTTTTCATATGATGTGATGATCAAGCCATTTCACTTGTATGCCAAGATTGACATTTTTAAATCAAAAAGAATACAATTTTTATGCACTATGTCTAATTTGTGATATCTAATTTGTATGCATTGGTTCAAAATACTGTATTGTAAGAATTGTGAAAAATATAACATAAAAGAAAAACATTAATAATCAATATTGTTGTTAGAAATGTAGGTCTGAAAAAAAAATTCTCTGAAACTGTCTCAAATTATGGCCAACATAACATGTAAGAGTGAAACATGATTTAATATTTGTTTGGTTATGTTGTGGTTTGAACTGTACGTTTGATATTTTTAGTTGATGTCAGTTGTTTAAGATATTTGCAGAGTTTTGATTTGTGAAAGTTTTTGATTTATTGTAGGGGACTAACATCAATGTTTTGGTGGAATCCCTTGTGGCACTGGCAGAAGTGATGGAATTAAAGGCAGATCCATCAGGCTTTATAGAAGGAACAGTACTGGAATCCAAAGTTGATAAAGGCAAAGGGTAAACATGTCTTATCACTTCACTTTTCAAATATCTCTTGATGTAGATGCATATTGTAAACTTAGTCTTGAATATGACATATAGCAGGAGTGGCTTTTGTTCTTCCCATTTTTATGGAGATATTGATCCATGAATACATTCAACTCTGTACTCTGATTAGTATGTCATTTCTGTTCTTCTGAATTGCTTGTGGTGTTGGCACATCTGATAGTGCATCTCAAAACTGTAAGAATTTTAGAACAGTAGAGTAGAATCACTTCTTTAAACAACTTCATCATGATTGCATGTTGTGTTTAGGGGATAGTTTTCTTAAGTTGTGTGTAATTTTGAAGATTGTTTTCAGACCATAGCTTTGTCATCAATGATCTCTGTTTCAAAATGTAATATTGTGTCATTCCATCTACAGAGCAGTAGCCACTATATTAGTGCAGAGAGGAACATTAAAACGAGGATCAGTGCTGGTTGCTGGAACTGTTTGGGGCAAAGTTCGTGGTATATTCAATGAGTTTAACCAACAGGTTAAAGATGCTCCTCCAAGTACCCCAGTAGAAGTGATAGGATGGAAAGAACTGCCATCAGCTGGTGATGAAATATTAGAAGTTGAATCAGAAGTAAGTTACAGTTGTGATTACCTGTCTCCGAGTGAAGTGTTTACTTTGATTAGCTGTGCTAGAAATCCATGAATATTACGTACTCATTATAACAACCACACATAACACATTCCAGAGTACTGCAGCTTTGTTTGCTCACACAATTTATATATCGGCGCAAGTTTTTTCTGATTTTCAGAAAAGAGCTAAAGAAGTGATAGAATGGAGAAAGAGAGAAAAACAAGAAGAGAAGCTATTGGAGGAACAAGAAGTAATTGACAAAAAAGCAGAAGAACAGAGGAAAGCCCATACACAGAAAATGTTACAACGAAGTCGATTACATTGGAGAGATTTTAATCAGTTAAAGGCACAAGAGTTAAAGAAATTAATGGATGAGCAGAAATCGGGCAGTGATGAACCAGAACTCAGTGTTGTACTTAAAGGTACTTTGTGTCATTATTGACTAACATAATGGCCTAGAGTAGGATTGAAATTACAAATTCTTGATAAATCTCCCACAAAACATGGCATCCTCTAGTGATGATTTATATAGCAATGATATAATAATCGAAATGGTATACTTTTAACATGATGTTCAAAATGAGTATTTTACAAAAAAAAAGGTTTTTCAGATTTTGTGTAAGTTTTCATAATATGTGTGTGATAAACTTTAGTGAAGACCAGTAGCTTTAACTGCTTCCTATTTCTGTCAGTTGAAAAATACAACAGACCTTTACTTAAAATGGTTAAATAATTCTAATTGTCTTTACTAATCATTAATGGCACTGTGTATATACTGACTTGGTGTCCATATGTAAACAATCAATTTTTATTTGTCAACAAATTGTAAATTGTTGTGGGATGCTGATAGTGTTTGATTGTTAGGCTATACACACTTCATCAAGTACAAAATGAATGATGTAAAATCACCATCTGTACAACATTGCTAACAATTAGATGATGAATGATAGAATGTGAAGTAAAGTATGAAATGACTTTGATCATAGAAGTAGACATAAATCTCTGGTCTGTTCTTTGATGTAGGTGATGTAGATGGATCTATTGATGCTCTACTTGATGTATTTGATACATATCAAAGTGACCAGTGTAAGCTACAACTCGTACAATGTGGTGTTGGCATGGTAACAGAAAAGGATATAGACATGGCCCAGACTTTTAATGGTAAGTACTAAAAGCTAATCAATTATTTGTTGTCATTAATCTTTGCTTAAAAACATTTCCAGACAATCTGTCATTGATAGTGATCAATATGATATGTTTAGTACTGGGGTACTAGTCTGGGCTTCTAGTCTTGTGTGTAGAGAAAAATAGATGAACTACATTCTTCTTTTATGATTAAAAAAAAACAGAAAAAAAATGCAATTTGGTTGTTACTGGTCTAAGTAGTAGAAACTTTTACCAGAAGGTAAATACTAGTATCTCTGTGTGAGTGAACAATGTTTCCTTTGTTTCTCAACACACCTGTAATACTGCAACACATTTTTGTAGAAACTGTATTTTTTTGAGACACAAGAAGTTTATCGTAATAATTTTTTACTTTCTGTTTCTAGGTATTGTACTTGCATTCAATGTTGGTGTCCACCCACAAGCACAAAAACTTGCCAAAAAGAAGAAAGTCAGTGTTAAGTCTCATAAAGTTATATATAAATTATTGGATGATTTGAAGGATGAACTGAGTTCAAAACTTCCCCCTTCTAAAGAATATAAAGTCACAGGTAAGTACATGTGTTAGTAGACTGCCTGTTGTAATGTGTTCTTTTTTATGACTTGCTAGAAAGAGACGTTACTTAGAAATACACATATGATATGTTTGCTTCAGTTTGATAGATTATCGTTGTCTTGGCTATTGATATATTGTACTATGTAACCATATATTGTTGTTTGTCTTACTTTGAACAGCTGAACAAAGTGAGGTGATGATGCATTATCATGCTAGGACTTGTGATAAAGCACTTCTTTTCTACTTGATGATTTTTTTAAATTTCATATGTTTCTTGTTCGTATATGACAACATCTACAAAACATCTAAAATTTCTGTATGTTGATATCACAAGAATATGCCTTTATTTCTGTGTATCAGGAGAAGCCAATTTACTACAAGTCTTTCAAGTGACCGAAGGCAGGAAGAAAGTTTCTGTGGCTGGTTGTAGAGTTACCAAGGGTACATTAACAAAGACTTCACAGTTTAAGGTGATGAGGGGAATTCATGAAGTATATTCAGGTAAGCAGTTACTCTCTTTCTCATTGTTATCTACAAAACATAACTGCTCAGTATCTGATATCACTATATATATATCTGTTTCATTGTAAATTCATTGACTGAATCATCACACTGAACTATGCCATGCATATTTTGTATTAATGTCCTCAAGCAATACACTAGATCTCAAATTTGAAGTGAAAAAGATGAATTTACCTCTTTCTGCATGATTTGCAGAACTTGCATGATTAATGTTATTGTAGTCTTCCTTTGTATAGTCCCCTCATATCTTTTTGATGTATTGTTGTGCAGTCTACCACTTCTAGTTTAGTTAGTATATCAGTACCTCCCTTTATTACTAGTGAATTCAATTTCTCATAAAGCTATCTTTATGATAAGCATGACATTTATGTTCTGTGCATGTTTGTTGGCAGGATCATTGACATCCATGAAACACATGAAGGATAATGTCAACAGTATTACCAAGGGCATGGAATGTGGCCTTACCTTTGATGATGATTTTGACATGAGATCTGGTGATGTCATACAATGTTGTGAAATTGTAGAAATACCACAGAAAATTGACTGGGACCCAGGATTTTAATTGCTAGTTGAGTTTGACACGAGATCTACAATGTTGTAAAATTGTAGAGGTAACACAGAAAATTGACCAGGACCCAGGATTTTTAAAGTCATTTCTGACTTTGATACAAGGTGTGCAATGTAATGTGTGGAAAAGTTGAAAACTCCCTAGAAGATCAACTTGGACTGATAGGATATTGATTTGCCGACTTTGATTAGAGCAGTTGACATAACATAGTAGTGTTGTAGCATTACAGAGGTACAAATCAACTGGGACCACACATTTCAAGTGGTAGCTTCAGGTTTCATAAAGATTTCCATACATTTTGCAATTGTGTAATCATGTAGTATACAGCTTCTGTGAACTTGGTCGATATTGACCAATATTGTCAATGTGGTTGGGTATAGTGCATGCAAGTTTTCTCCAATATGTCTTGTAATTCAACAATGCAAACACGTCAAACAACCCAGAATCGTATTATTACTACTTTTAGTGTTTCAAATGTGAGCAATGCATGAGGATTGTTTGTAAATGTAAATTATCTGTGTTACAGCAGCTGCAGTAAAGACATACAGGATATGTATACAGTGGGAAATAAAGTATTACATGAGATTACATCAAAGTTAAACGGTGTGAAATTATTTTTATTTGACTTTTAGGCATGACAGGTTCATGCATGCACTTTTAATATAACCAGCCTGTGAGATGAAGGCAATAGTCTGAACTATCACGTCAAGTCAGTCCAAGAAACAAACTTTTCACCAAGAAAGTAAAGCACAAGATAAATCAGTGTTAGTTTGTAACATACCCCATTCATGCCGTCATATAGTATTGATTGTCCTGTGCAATTGAACTGTGATGATGTCACAAGTCATCTTTTTCCAAAGTAATGCCTCACCAGCATGCATGTGCATAAAATGGTTTTCAGTAGACAGACGGAATGTCACCAACTACATTATTTTGGGCAATTTTCTGAAGACAAACTTGCTACCATTGTCAGAAAATTAGTTTGCACTTTGTAAAATAGATCATCAGTGATGACAGGTCAGCAGTAAAATAAACCTAGTGAAGCTCCTGACATGAACAATTAACGAATATACTGACACTGGCAACCGACAACCATTGAATGGTTACCAGTATTTCAACTGAATATAAAGGATTTTACTAATACGTTATTTCACTTCATGGTATGCATGTATTTTCACTACAACAAATATATCCAAACATGCAGGGATGTTACTAAAATGTGGCTGTATTATGTAATTTGGTTTAGAGTAGTCTGTAACTTATGTGTGTCATGCCAAACTATCAGCCTGCACACACTTGAGAAGCTCAAAAGGGCTGAACAACACTATGTATCTTGCAGTCTAGGTTTACAAGACTTAGTATAATCAATGACAATTCTGTTGGGTACTCTTGGTACCTCTCTGATCTCATGCTGAGCTGTAGGCTGCAAGTTACGTCATGTCACTCCAGCCTCGAGTCCTCTCTCCTCTTTGATGTGCAAGGGCGTCCATCACAGCATACCTTAACAGACTAGCTAAGCTGATGCTTGTGACATCTGATGGACTTTGATTCTGAGGTGAACTTGTCTTATGTTTTATTGGACAAATAACGAGACCCCATCCTATATGTGTGCAAAGATGAACAGATGACAGTCAGTTGTGAATCAAGTTTTCTTTTACTTTTTTTTTAATCACTGAAAGTGACTGAAAATTACATGGTAACAAATAGCGAATCTACTGTTTGTCTTCAGGTTTATTGAAGACGTATGTTAGACAGCATTTTCCACAATATTGTCTGTCAAAGTGTGAAGCCATGAAGACACCTGCACCACATTCCTCATTGGGGCACTCACGGCGGAGACGGGTAATTTTTCCATTCTCATCAACCTGTAAGGAAAAATGATGCAATATTATAATATATGAATTTTTCACACATCTACATATTGCAGGAAATTCTTCCCCACTGCATGCATACATACATTTCTCCTCCCTTTCATAATATGACTATGATCTGGTGGTCTCCAATTCACTACACCTCATGCTTGCATCAATCTCAACGTCAAAATTACTAATGCCCATCTTTCATCTGCATCTGATGCTAACCAAACACTAAAAAATTACATTGAAAGATTCTTACCTTGTAATATTTGAGTACAGCTAATTTGACCTTCTTCTTCTTGTGTTTGATTTTCTTTGGTGTGGTGAAAGTCTTCTTCTTTCTCTTCTTGGCTCCACCACGAAGACGGAGTACAAGATGAAGGGTAGATTCTTTCTGGATATTGTAGTCTGACAGTGTACGACCATCTTCAAGTTGCTTGCCAGCAAAGATCAACCTCTGCTGGTCTGGAGGAATACCTGTAACAAAAATTAAAATTAGCAAACCCGTAACATTGCATAACGGTTAAAGTGTCCAGGCATTTCTCTTATACACACACTGACAACCATTTCAACAACTGATCTGAGATATTATTCCATATTACATGTATAGTGATAGGCATAGTGACCTCAAGTAAAGGAAGAAGGGTCTAGCTCAGAAAAGGCATAGTAATCAGACATCATTAGGTGTCCTAAGTGCTAGCTCATCATTGTAAACCCCTTTCATGTCATTGAGTTGTTATTCAACAAATCTTAGTCAGGTGTATTATACTTCAGTCTTACCTTCCTTATCTTGAATCTTAGCTTTTACATTTTCAATAGTATCACTGGGTTCCACCTGCAATAAACAAATACTGATTAGAAATAAAATAGTCAGAAATACATTCATATTCTGTATATAACTGCTGGCAAGCACATATAATATTGCAGTCAACATCTGAACTTTTTAATCCTAGTTTTCTTTAAAACCTCTAACATTTATGGCACTTCTTTTTTTCCACTGTAAACACCATCATTCTTTACATTTGTAATCTCATAAAGGTAATCATACTCAACAATGGATTTTGTTGAGGGCTCGCAGAGGTGGAAATGGTTGAAGCTCATATTGTGTCAATGACGATCACAATTTCACTGCATTAAACTTTTTCTAAAATATTTGCACCAATTTCTATCAACTACATTGAATTTTATATCTACCACTAAAAGTCTCGAGTTTTGAGATTAGCCTAAGTAAATTTCAATGTAATGCTGTCCCATAAATTATTTTCATAAAAATGGTAGATTTGATAAAGCCTTGTCGTCTTATGATCACAAATGACATTGTCCAATTTGATAATGAACTAACAAGGGTCAAGCTCAGAAAAGGCAAAGTAATCAGACATCATTAGGTGTCCTAAGTGCTAGCTCATCATTGTCAACCCTTTCAGTTTCAAACATCAATTTGTTGGAAACTACACGACTTTTGAAATTCTCACCATTTATTGTTAAATTAATTAGTACTTATAATACGTGAACGTATATTTTTGGCTTTACATCACGAACGTGCAAGGTATTTTCTATTACACAACTGGTTGCAATACTATACAATCATAGCCTGAATGCAGATGGAGTATGAGGACCGAATGAACCGTCATGGCGCCTACGTACCTCAAGGGTGATTGTTTTACCCGTCAAAGTTTTGACGAAAATCTGCATCTTGGTAGCTTTAACACCACCTGAAAGAAGAGGAATATGTTGATAAATGACATATCTCAAACTGATTATTTTCTTTCCGTATAACTCAAATGTTCAGTTATTTTATCAAGACCACGTTGATATTCATGCTAACCTCAAGATGGTCGACATACAGGAAAAGGACGATGAGTGGTGGGATTTCCCGAACTGAAAATTGAGGGACATAATAAATGCTGCCATCTACCGACGGGATCGGCAAACTTAATCAAACCAAAATGGCGACGTCTAAGAAGCAGACTATGCGGCTTGAGAGTGAAATTGAGAAAAGTAGAACAGAATGCAATTGGCAGAAAGTTGCAGACGTTGCGAAACAGTTGCATAGTAAAGGTTCTGGAAACCTAGGTAGGTGTCATCAAGAAAATCATAAATTTGTCATACATACATGATACTGAAGGTGCACTGTCTATGGGATGATGAACATGTCGATCGTTCACACATAACTGCTATTGACAATGATAAGCTTTATACATTTCAGATTATTTACTATGGTGTTTGTGATGTTATGTGCAGTTATATTTTCAGAAAATGTAGGGTTTTGTAACCCAACACCTTTTAAAGTCATCAACAACTAAGAGATAGAGGCATGCAATAAACGATTGTGAATGTATAAAACTATATTCCCAATAAAAATTACAATGTTTACATGATTGTATAAATTAATGTTATTGATATCATTTTCAACATTTAATGCAGGTTGTCCATAAGATAATTTCTTGTTATACATTTTGTGAAAAAAAAAAGTAAAGCAAGTAAAGAAATGTTTAGCCCATCCACCCAACTACCATATAAACAGTTTAATGTTTGAAGAATTTACAATATTGTATATATTTGTTGTCATTCATATAGTCTTATAGATACTGACCTTTGATTTATGACAATTTAGGGTTAAGGTTCAAAATGGTTCATATGGACCTTGTGATTTGATATATCATGAACATAGAAATAAAGAATTTGGTGGTCATATCTTGTGTTACCATGTAGTACTGATGTAACTGGAATTATTCTTTAAAATAATGAAGTTCTTACTCTCAATGTACAAGTTTATGTTGTTGTACTCGGTGTAAAACATGTATAATCACCAAGTGATTAACCTATTGGCATTCTCAACTATTGAATACTGTAATCTGTTCGAACTGTTTTTTTCCACTGTCACACATACATATCAATCAAGTGATCATTTCAACAGTTACCAATGTATCAGATACAAGTTTAGGCTAAGTTTAATACAGTGTAGCAGTTCAACCATACCTTTGTCAGTCCAGGAGCATTTGTGTCACATGATAGACAATCATAATTGAAATTATTATTTAGGATTAATACAATACATATAAAATGCAGTTATAAATTTAAAAGTATGCCAGCTGCAGCGTCCCTATTCTAAAAAAAATCTCTTGCTACTGAATATAGTAGTGTATCATGAATAAATAATAGTTTTTGCACCATAGTCTGAGCACTGCTTGTATTGACCCCAGGTATACTACGGCAAATAAATGATTTTGAATTGTATGAAATACTAAGATTTCATGTGTAAAATAAAATCTGATGTAGAAATACAGCTCATTTCCTGTATTACCTTTATTTCCTTCATATATTGTCTTCTGTGTAGGAAGAGACGATCACTCCCAGAACAACAAAATAAAAAAAATAAACGACAATATACAAAGGAAATAAAGGTAATTAAAAGAATCAAGCTGTATTTATACATCAGATTTAATCACCTTTGCCCTAATCAGGCTCCTGAATTGTATACAAAAATACAGAAAGGTTGGATAATTTGTACAGAGTTACATGCACGCACGACAACCAGCAGCAATTGTGGTAGATAACTCAGTCTTGTGTGCAGTTTCTTACCAAGGCAATGTATTTGTTACACGGTACTTTGTCTTCTTGTTTTGATTTCATACAGAAACTCTGACTCATTTAGTGCTGGGTGAAAGTCAGTTGGAACAACATTTAAAGGAACGTGTATTAAAAGATGACCATAGTAGTTCAGCGAAGAAAGAACTAGAAAGTGCTAAAAAACACCTACAACAGGCCCTGAAGGGTGAATCAAAGGTAAAAACCCTATTGCTTTGAGAGTGGAATTTTCCAAAAGTAAACACAATTTTTTATACCGGGGTACTTCATTTATTTGATTTTGATATATTATGAATGCACATTCAAAAAAAAGTCTCACAGGATAGAGTTTAAAGCATCACAATATGAAAGAGAAAAAATATTTTGTGTATGTGTGTGCTTGTGTGTGTGTGTGTGTGTGTGTGTGTGTGTGTGTGTGTGTGTGTGTGTGTGCGCGCACACGCTTATGTATGTGTGTGTGTATGTGTGTGTGTGTGTGTGTGTGTGTGTTTCTGTATGCATTTCTTTGTTTGAATGATATGTAACCTGATGTTTCCAAAATAATTAATGCCTTTCTGAAATAGAAGAACATATGCATTTATTATGAATAATGATGTGTGCCACCTATTTCGGTTGAAATCGCTAGGTCATATAGTATTCAATTGAATACCACTCTGAAATGTAGAAATCTGGAAACAGCTGTTACGTACATATTTTGTGCACCACAAATAATAAAGTAATGGTATTTCATGGAAAAGAATGACATTGTAGCAAAGTAACCAAACTGATGAACTAGAAAAATAAACCAAGAATGTGTTATATTTTACAGTATGGTTGGGTACAAGAAGCTCGTCTTCTGTTGGGCAAGTTGTACTTTGCTCTGGGTGATTATGAAGAATGCTTGAATTATTATGGTAAAGCTGGTCTAGATGATTTGACTGTAGAAAGTATGTCAAATAGGATGCTGAGAATGATAGCTGAAGCCTTTGCTCTCAAAGGTATGTGTCAATGATTTCATTGTCATGAATGTTTAAAATTAATGTAAGTGCTCTCCAAACACACCAAAATACATTATGGCATTATCATGTTCCTTGGCAGAAAAGATTTTGTTATCACTTGGTAGACAAGATGTTGTCTTAATTAATTAATTGGTTAATTGATTGATTGACTGACTGACTCATTGATTGATTGATTGATTAATTGATTGATTGATTGATCAATCAATCAATCCTTTAATTTATTGTTATGTTTTTTTTGGTGTATCATATGTTATACTTTCAAAATGTTGTTCACGTAGGCTTATGCTTGGATCAGAATGTGTAAGGCAAATATGTGACTTTTTCCTGACAATATTCATCACCAAATACATGATAGTTGACCATTGAAGTGACAGTATAAGTTTGATAAAAGGCATGCATTAATTACATTATAAATACCTTAAGGTGCCACAGGTATTAAAAATACTTTCATAGAATTCCCAAAATACTGAAAAAAAAGTAAGATGAAAAATTGACCATTAATTATAAATCCCATGTAAAATGATACTGTTACATGTACCTGTTAACTCAATTGTTTTACTGAGATACAATGCCATGTGATCCACTACATATGTTTTCTTTGTATGTCAGGTATGGCATTGGAGAAAACTCCTAGCAAGACAAGTAGCAAAATAAAATTGGTTCAACTAGAAGAACAGATCGTAACTTGCTATGAGAAATCAGGAGATATTGCTCTGCTATATCTTCAAGAATCTGAGAAGGGTCGAAGCAGTGTAGTATCAACATCTAGCAGTGGGTCTGGATATACATCAATGCAACAACCATATATTGGACCTATACTAGAAACTGCTATTCAAAGAGCACCACTTTTACATATACAGATGGGGTAAGAAAATCAACCAGATCTTTAAAACACACCAAAAAAGGGTAGAAGATACAATCCTGTTTACGCCAGTTTTGCCTTTTTTGTAAGTAAGATCATCAAAATACATGTCAATAGAGAGACACATAATCAACTGATATAAAAAGACAATTTAAGTGAAGGAAATTGTGTCCGGTATATTTTCAAAAAATCATTTCAAAAAAGTTTTAATTCAAAATTCACAAATAATGATATCCCAAAATTTAATTGTGATATTTGTAGTGGAGTGATGTCATTTATCTATTCCAACTTTCAAATTAGTACATTTTGTGTTCAATTATTTTGTTTTTGTTATGTAGTGATGTGGATCGAGGTATCAATCGATTCCGTCTGGTACTGAGAGCTGTAGAGTCAAGAGCAACTCAAAACATGAGAATGATATTAAGCAGACAGCTAGCTGAAGTCTTACTACGTGGTGTATGTGAAAGTAGTTACAATGCACCAGCCCCACCAGCACCAGCACCAGGAAGTGATAAAACTGGTTCTTTAAGTCGACCAGGTGCTGGAGGTGCTATAGGGACAGCTATTAAAGTAGCTGGAATGAAGAGTGCTAATTTGGCTTTGAGACCTAAACAATATATTGGAGAGCAGTAAGTTCTATTCCAGTTATGCTATGCATCATCAGCACATGACTACAAATTTATAGATTCCAACCTTTTACAAGTACACATTAAATTGCATACTTTACATGTATGTTGATCGATAATCCCAAATGAAATTTAGAAAATGGATATTCTTTGTTTTATTTGCCTTTCCTGTCTTTATCTCCATTTTCAGAAAAATTTCCATCACATAAATTGTATAGTACTTGCAGTTTGACAGTCAAAAGACTATTCAATTATTGTTATAAAAGAAATCTAGTGTGTCGTAATATATTTGTAGTATTGATTGAATATCTTTTGTGTTATTCAACTTTGACATCAAATTTTTCAGGATGCTATTAAGTATTAAGAATTTCCTGAAGCAATCCCTACTCTTCCTAACAACATGACTGTTTTTATGTTAAGCGTTGCCATATTATTGGTTTGTGTTTGTGGGTACTTGTCTGTCCTTGTGGATGTCGTGATATAGTGTTGTTTCTTACATGTTTCATTGAAATGAGCCATCAAAGTATTATTTGAAAACTACACACAAACGATGACAGATGTGCTGTGTAATATACATGTACTGATGCTGCTTTCAATGAAGAATGTGGTGAGATAGATGGTTTGCATAGCTTGTCTCAAAATCAGAGGGTAATCAATGTAGTTTTATACATCAATGGCTGTTAAAGTCAATGTTAGTCATATTTAACTAGCCTCTCCATAAACACTAGACACACTTGGTTTTTTGTACATTGTTCTCAAACTTGAAATAATGTGCCGTCTTCCCTGAGCTTAATCTATAGCAGTTCAATGTTTTGTGTAGTCAAAGTGGTAGTGGTGGAAGTAGCATGTTGTCCTGTCTGGTGGTGGTAGAGTAGTAATCTGTCTAGTGGTAGATGTAACCTGTGCTAATAGTAGATCTTTCTTGTCACTGTTAGTGTTACTCCACGCTTGTAGTTGTCACATTTTCTGTTTGTACAACTTAGTTTTTGTCTCATCTCTCTGTTGTGCATCATTGTTATATCATAAGTTATCTTATTATGCCAGCCATCATATCATCTTTTGAACTATCGTCTTGCACTTTCTTGATTTTTTCATTTTTTTCACCTTTTTGTTTTTATTCTACTATTGTTGTGGCTCTGATGTGGCCATTTCTTCCAGTTGTGATGAGAAGTAAGTTTTTCTACATCATGGTTAGGTTTATCTTGACATTTTCTTGTGCTAATAATTTTTTCATTTCTTTCTCAACTGATTCTCTCTGTCATTGTACTCTTTTTGGTATGATATTTGCATGCAAATTGTACCTTTGTAGGATTTTTTCTTTCACTCACTTTAATAGGCATGTAGAATTTTTTTTTCTGTTTTAAGATAATTGGATAACAAATTTTTGGTGATTGTCTTTAGGCAACTTTACTTCAGAATGCTCTGTAGTTGGTAACAACTAGATGAACTAACCTATCTTGTTGTTTAGTACATTTTACTTGATATGCAAAAAAGTATTGTCTGAAAAAAAATACAAAGATGCTTAATTATTAGTACTTGTGTTCTGTACAGCTATTTTATATTTTTAGTCACACATATCAAAAGTTGGTTTCTAAGGTTCATACAGATCCATTATGGGAATTATTAATATATATGAAGCATGGGCAAGGGAAATTTTGTAATGTTCATTACATATCATCCCCACACAGCGTTCTAACAGTGGTAATAAACAAAAACAGCAAATTTCACGACTTTATAGGCAATGGTCAACCAGGCTCACGATCAAGGCATGGAACTTTGTGATTCTGGTAGTAGGGTCATAATAACTGTGATATTATGCATAGTAACAAGATGTTCAGTGCATGTACTGTACTAAGCATACTGTTAACAAATAGTTTAGAAGGGTTTATTGTTGGGTACCAATACTTGGTGCAGTTCACACATGGAAGTGTATTGCAAAGAACCAGCTTTACTTTACTTGGTATGGCGCCCTCTAGAGTTTAAATCATGAGTTGCAACATTTGTCACACATTTCAGTAAACTTGGCACTATTAAAATGCATTGCTTGAACATGTACATTGAATGTATGACATCTTTCCTTTTATCTAGCTTTGATTTATTACAGCAAATAATGAATGTCTTCATCTTACTCATGATTTGTGACTGCTAGAGAAAGCAGGATATTATCACATCCCCAATTCTACCAACTTCAATTCATGCATGTACTCACATTCAAATAACAACAGTCTCCTTCCTAAATATATATTCAAATGACATTGCCACAACAAATAATGGCTGATATGTTCATGGTAATTTGCTTCCACAATTCATTTGAGAGACAACACTTCATCAGTCCCACTACACAATTGTGACTAGAGTATCTGTCAATCCATTCCCTGTCTGATTTCATGAGCACAGATATGAAGGACAACAAAAAATGTGATCCTATCAACAGTGTATATTTTAATAGCTTGGCAGCTATAGGTGATGAGATACTTTGTAAAGTGCATTAAACAGTACTGATTCTACACGAATGTGGTGTTATGTATTATTGGTACTAGACAAGTACACATAGTTGCTGATATATTCTCATTGTAGTCATTGCATTGCACTTCACTTCAACAATAGTGCAATTATCCATTTGAACTTGAAGAGTGTCTGTATGCACAAATGGTTTACAGTTGTTATTTCTTGTTTATTACCTGTCACTCATTGACTGTGTTTGTTGAATAAATATAGAAAACGATTGTTGACCATGATCCTATGATGACAATATGGAATATAAAAGTAAATGTAAACATACCACTAACTGGTTTGTAGAGTACAATATCGAGCTCATCTTGTCTTGTCCAAAAAAGTGTTATTTGCAAATATTTATGATAACACATACAACTGCATGCATGACATAAGCAGATTAAAGGTTGCCAATATAATGCTACCATCTAGTAGACTGTAAGTAATGAGTCCATAGAAAGTACAATATGTATGTATTCCCTCAAAATGCCCAATCTTGAAATCCTTGCTGAGCAAGTTAATGTCATAGTAAACCCACAATACCAGCAGATACTCTAGTCAAACATATTAATTAAGAAAACCAATGCATTTCAGAATGTACATGCATGTATACATCACATAGCATTTGAACTGACATTATAAAAGCATGCATTTATCTACTAACTAAAATAACAACAACAACTAACTCTTCCAAATGCATGCAATACTTAAAAACATAACATGGCACTGATTGTTCTATTTGCAAGTGTTTTGATTGATTGATTTCTTTCATTTTAGCTTGTTTGTGCCAAAAGAAGAAACAGAAGAAACTCTACTGTTGTTATTGATCAGTGAATCACTGGTGAGTCATTTGTATTTATCTTTAATATACCTAACGTTACCTTTCATACTGTAAATGTGTGCAATTTGCCAATTACTATTATAAGTTGCACACATGGGACATTATAGACTTCAGTCTATTAGCTCACCGATCCACCTGTATAAATATTTCCATATATTGATTAAGATTGCCTTTTGACAAGTTTATGATGTTGCCGAGTTTTATCATATTAAATGTTTTGAGGTTGAGATAGTCTGTTGCTTGATGACATGTCCAAAACTCAACACAAATTACAGACTGCATATTTGTTCTACAACATGAGTATATTGCATATGGAAATTTAGCAACAGTAGGGGTCTCCCTGTCTATTTTTGAATTATTGACGTATCCCTATATTGAATTACTATTAAAAAATGAAATATTAATTTTCATCAAAATGCATTATGTTATTAAGCAAATTAATATGATTTGATATTAAGAAATAGAGGAGACACAAAACGAACATAAAAAATGTACTGTTTGCTGTACTTCTCGGTAAACTTTGTATGTTTTTATTACGAATATGATAACTACTGGTATCAGGGGTTGCATAGTGTTATATTATGTCATGGAGCAGGTGATGTGACAAGCATTGTTATAAGGTCATATTTTGAAGTGCCTTGTATTTATCCAATATGCAGGCAACTAAAGAAGCTATTCTTAGTCGGTCAGAAGAACACACAGAAAGCCGTATCCATTCCATACACAATGTCTGTGCTGTACATGATTTATTAACAATAGCCTTAGTAAGGAGAGCACAGTATGAAATGTTAGCAGAGGTGAGTCATGTTAGCATTTATGTCCTAAGATCTACATCAGACCTGTGTAGACTTGTTAAAATCAATCAGAGAAAGCCAATAAAATACCCATTTTCATTGTAATACTATAGTAAGTTTGTGTAATGTTCATAATAGTTGTCTCATGACTTACACACAGTCTGAATATTAATTTACTCCACCCATTTGAACTAGCTTGTAATTTTTAGTCAAGTAGTGCAATCTTATGTTTTTTTCAGTATAATGTACAATTCTACTGAGATACCCTATAACTGCCATTTGTCAGACTGTTGTATGAATAGACATCTTTTTCTACACACAATTGCAGACATTTGACAGATCCATGAGGTTTTCATTTGAAGAGTTTCATCTGTGGATGCAGTTTGCATTGTCACTCATCTGTGCTGGCAAAGTAAGTAAAGGAAATTGAATCTTTAGATCAAAGTGGACCCAAGATAGTATACATGTATGATATGTGATCAATACTTCAAAGCAGAAGTAATAAAGAGAGACAAGCTCTTATAGATCTATAAGTTAACAAGTCTCCATTGATTGGTTCCTAGTTTGACTGTGTGACCCCTGACACATGATTGACAATGCAATTCAGACTCTTAATATTACCTGTCCTTTTGATTAGCATGTTCACTATTGGTTCCTTGTTTGACTGTTTTATGACCTGTTATTGACAGTATACTATACAATCCTTGTAAGTTGTCTGTTTGATTAGCAGTTTCATGTTTGTCTGTTTGGGTAATATGATTGAATGTCTGAATTAATTAAATCATGACAATGAATAAGAGTAAAAATTTAATTTGAAAAATATACCAAAACAGACAAATATGAATAGAAATATATTACATAACATTGCCAAGATAAATAGGAATGAGAAGTAGATGTGCAAATATCGTCTTTATAGAATGGATCGACCTTGGATTAAAAAACGATTGTAGGACTTCAATCTAGCTACTTATTTGAAGTGAGTACATGATGGGATGATAAATGTGTGTACATTGTATGTATGTGTTTGACTGTTTATTCAGTGTACTGAAACATCTTTCCATGGCTTATTCAATAAAGTGACTCAGAAATCCTTTTAATATTACCTTAATACCTTAGTATTTGATTTAAAGAGCCAGTTGTAACTGTAATTGCATTTTTCAGACTTTTTGCCCATACTTTTCAACTTAAGTATGTTTTTATAAGCACATGTATGATCACCTAGGGATCAAATCTAATCTTATTAACAACAAAATTTACAGTTTGGACAAATGACCATATATCTCATTCACAACTGTGTTACATATGGACATCAAGTCAATGTAGTCAGTATATACATCCCTGGTACCATCAACAACTAGTAAAGAGGTAATTCAGTCTACGAGAAAGAATGAACTCTTTCCAGTCAAGGTTTGATATAATTTTAGTGAGACAACATTAGCAAAACATAGCAAAAAACTGTAACTACTGAGGCTTTATTCATCCTGTATTTCTGATTGTGGTAGAATAGTTACTGATACTCCATATGCAATGGTTAGCCACTACCCTAAACACACCATCTTTATAAGTTTGATATCTATGCTGTTATGATGTATGTACTATATGGAATCATATTTTATGATTTACAGTATGACAGAGCATTGTTAGTCCTGACTGAATGTAATCGACTAGATCCACAGAATGATTTAGTAGCCCTCCATGCTGCAAAACTGTGTTTTAATTATCTTCAGAAGGTAAGTTCACACCCATTGTCTAGTCATGGTAAAAAATTGTATGTTTCAGCCATATTACCAGGGTGTCAAGACAGACATACAATGCACGTGTCCTCCATTTAAAGTGGACTTATTTTCAGCATGTATTGAAGGTTACTAACAACTGCCATCCATCTACATAAGATTACTTCAGATTTTTAAAGAGTTGACATCACTATCATTACAACCATATCACTCATAAAAAGATAATAATTTACTCTGCAGTATAATGTAACATTATAGAGAGACAGATTGACATTATCAACATCAAAATCTCAACACAAAAAAAAAGAGTTTGGATGAGAGAAACAGTATCTTTCAGATATTTGAAATGCTAGTTATAAGGGGAGATATTTCACCTGATTGACTATTGTATTTGAGCCAGTAGAACAACATGTGTGGTGATGGCCAGTATTTATATAGACAACATGAGTAATAAAGTGTTGAATCATCCTCGGCTTAATATGATTTTGATTATAATTTTTAAATGTTTGTCGAGAGGGCAAATAATGATAATAATATCCTTTATTGCCCTTGGCCACTAGCATATAAGAAGGACAATAGTGTAATACATAACAAATACAGCCGTTCAATTTGAAAAGAAAGACAGACTTAAATAAAGAAAATAAACCCACTTGAATATTACTATTTGAATCCTTAGATGGCTTTCTTCTTAATACAAATAGACACATTTGCTAGGTTTCATGATTTTATCATCTACTTATCAAAAAGCTTCACCATTAACTGTTGACTTAAATGTCAAATTGGCCATTGTGGTAATAGTTTTTCTCTTAGATTTGATAAATAAGATATTCAAAAAGAAAATGGAACTCATTCCATGTAAAAGTCGTCTCAAAAATTTAGCAAAATCTCTGTGCACAATCTAAAGAATACAAAATCTAGATAAGGCAAGTCTCTACCAAGTTAATATATTTTTTCAGCTCATGTCTTATTTTGTAATTGACAGTATTCTGAAGGCATTGAATGGGCAAAGAAGGTGATAGAATTAGGGGAAGATGGACCATTTACTCATAAAGGATACCAGGCACTAGGCATTGGATGTAGCTTAAAGGCTAATGAAGGTAAGCTAACATTAGGATTGGCCTACAATATTCAATTCCCCTTCCAATTCAAAGTTAAAGAAGACTTTAAAGGTGTGAAAATTGAATATTGATATGTCACTCAAGCTAAACCATATCATTCCGACTAGCTATAAAACCTTCTAAATGTACAATCTGGTGCAATCAAAATTGAATAAGTCATTTACTTGTCTGTGCAGATCAGTTGTATACTCAATTAAAGTTGTAATTTACATTTGTCTAATCATCCTTTTCTCACATCATTTGAAATTGTAATGTACACCTTGTTTACCCGACAATCCCTTTTTTCTCACATTTGAAGTTGTAGTATACAGTATGTTTGCTAGATTATTTTTCTTTTTTAGCTGCACTGTCAGCGACAGCTGAGGAGAGCTTATTTTTTAGTCCAATTGCCTGTCTGCATCCATCTATCCATTCATTAATGTTTTCTATTTTTAACTTCTTCTCTGAAACCAGTTGTCATATTCCTTTAATATACAATGTGTATGTGCTGGGTGTGGGCAAGGTATTATTCAGATTTGTGAATAGGAAGATGATGTCTTTTATTTTCTACTTTTAATGATTTTAGGAGGTATTTTTAGCCAAAAATATATTTATCACTTCTCTAAAACCACTCATCAGTTTGATGATTGGTGTATATATTCCTAGGGTCAGCTTGGCCATTGTTTTCTATTGTTATGTATGGGGGGGGGGGGGGGGTTATTTCTTGTTAAAATTGATATTTTCAACTTTACTCATCAGTTTGTTTTGAGATGTGTATGTACATACATGTATTGTTAAAGTTAGATATATAAGTCGAGTGACAATATCTTCTAGTTTGTCTTATGTTGAGGTATTTTTGGTCAAATTATTTTTTAACACCATTTCTGAACAGGCTTGTCAGCTTCCTTTGATGTGTGAAATGTATGAAAAGATATCCATACGATATCTCTTTTGGGTGAATTTTACCTTTAGTGTTCCATTCTGTATTCATGTTTTATTGTAAACATATTTGCTGATGTCTTTTTGTTTTAATTTGAAAAGAACCTGTAGTTTACATGAACACAGACTGGTAATTGAATTCATACAATACAGTACAGTACAGTACAGTGGGCATATTATGTTTGCCCACTTCACACACACACACACACACACCCTTAATTCACTTACTTCACGCCTCAGCAAAACTACCAGTGTGACAGTGGAGCTATTCTGACCAACAAAACACTTGTTTTTCACAGCAATGTTATTGTCAGACAGACAGGAATTCCAGAAAAATGCATTGAAAGCTTTCAACAGAGCTCATGAATTGGATGTGAACAACCATGAACATCTGTTCTTTATAGGTTTACAACTTGCCCTCACAAGACAGGTGTGTTCTCTTTACTATGATTGATACTTTTCTGTGTGACATTTCACAGTGATATATTTAGAATTGATCCAAAAGAATCAGTAGTAATAACAAGTTATACCCTGGCGCTCTTTAAGATAGAAATTTTGTATACAATATTTGTCTTTATGATGACTACTGGTAATATTTGCAGCTTAAAAAAACACCAACTTTAAGCAGAATTAAGAAAGGTGACTGATATGAAAATATGTAAAATTGGCTTTAACATATTGAGTAAACATGTCTTGCTTGATGGTTTTGATAAGCTCTTTAAAATAAGGCCTAATGGCTTTCTTTTTGTGTGTGTGTGTGTGTAGATTTCAGATGCTATAAGCTATGTGAAACAGGCCCTGAAACTCAGAGGAAATCACCTTGAGTCCCTACATCTTTTAGCACTTCTACTGTCGGCGCAAAAGAAATACAAAGAATCCCTGAATGTATTGGAAATAGCACTATCAGAATATCCTGACAACTTGAGGTAAGAGATACCATGATTGATTCATTTGTATTTGTACATCACTCAGATGTTGAACTGAGATGTACACAGTGTATTTTCATGTTCTCTAGCTCGGATATATTCATTGAATTTGTGTTATCCTGGGATTTGCATGTAATGAGTTTTACAGCCATTTCATGAAATGTAATTTGTGTGGGAATGACAAGAATGTATAGGATGATAACTTAGGTATTCGTTGTAAAGTCAGCTCACCTGATGTCCCCAGAGGGATGAATAATGACTGTTCACTGTGCTGTAGACATTTCCTTTACTCCCTTGGGTTTGTAGTTTGTAAAGTAGGTATGCTTTATTTTTTTGCAAATAGAAAAAGCTTAGCTTCCTAAGAGTGGGAAGGAAAGTCAAAGTGAATGATGAATACCGAACTATCACTCATCTATTGTACAAACAGGTCACTAACATTCTCTTTGAACTACTTTTTATGAAGGTCAAAGACAAGTCAAGACTTTTAATAGGACTGATAATTTATTTGAATATATTAGATATAAAAGTGTGGTTCAAGATTAACTGAGATCATGGATGCCTTTGTGTTATGAGTACACTGACCTTGACCTTCATCTCTAAGTCAAATGTAAAAAGACATGTTTTCTTGATTTTCAATTTAAAGAAAGTCTAGTTTCCTATACGTGTTACGATCACTATGATCATCTCCACCAGGATCGTAGAAAATGTTGACAGGTATAGGAACTAGACTACAAACCGGCTGCCATGTAAGATAGAAACATACTTCATGTGTTCAATGTTGTGTCATTGTATGCAATCCAGTCTTGGATCTGCCAACTGAATTATTATTCTGAATTTATGAAAGACCCAATCAGGATTTCAAGGTCAGACTGCAATCAGCTTATATTCCTGTTTGTCACCAACATTCAAACGAATTCTTTGAAATGCCTAGTTTGTTCCAGTCCAGTTGCATCCTTTTCCATTCACATATTTTCTTTTTTCAATTTTAGCTTGATGTTCACAAAAGTAAAATTAGAAGATTTAGTATATGATTCAGAAGAAGCGCTGATAACCTGTAAGCATATGCTGGAATTATGGAAAAAAGTCCATGAAACTGTGTTATCAAAGTAAGTTGACCAAGTGAGGTTTTGTACACCTCCTTTCTTTAAGGTATCATTATCCTGATTGTAAAATACTTTGTATATATGTATGTGAAATACATTTTCAATTTTATTTGCTTGAGCAGTTTTTCAAAGTAACTCCCATGCTAGACTGTAAGATACGTCGAGACTTTTGCCCTCACCGGCCTCCTCTCACACGTAGGGGTTGACCGATGTGTGAGGGCGCCCCGTCACAGCATACCTTACAGACTACTCCCATGCCAGATCTGTACAGACATTTAATTACACATGGATACCTGTGTTCATCCACATAAAAGGCATTCAATTTGAATAATTTAAAAATGTAATTTAATTAAATATATTACATGTTTCCATCCACAATTTGTTCTTATACATCAAAAAAAGTACCGTGATTAAAATATAGTTTAATTAAACTACTGACCCCTGCAACGAGTGTTTATATGCAATAATTTGTAATGAATTAAAATGTAATTTAATTAAATCATGACCTCAGCATGAAAAAATGTCTGTATGAAACCATATATGGGTTGTGACATTTTAGACATCATTACCATGGCTTCACACATCAAACCAGAAAATGTATGTCATCCAGAATCTAAACAAGTATCTCATGGGCAATCTTTCCACACAGCTCCATCTAAATCTTTCCATAATTATTTTAGATATCGTGCTAACAAACCGACACACAAACAGACTTTTTAGCAGAGTTAATATAATTTATGTTTGGTACCAAAACTCTTACCTTCATGACCCACTGAAATAAATAAGACCTGCATTCGTAACCCAAATACATGCATGTCAAGAGCATTCATTTCACTTAAAGTGCAATTTAAAGTTTGCATGTAACCACCATTTTAAAGACATACACTTGTAGCTAAATACTATCACTGTATTGATTGACAGAGAATCAAGTCGTGGTACTGGTTTACTTGAGAGAGTAACAAGTGATAAGAGAAGTCTTGCACAGATACACCTAGTAGACTTCAGTGATAGAGATTCAGGTAACCAAATATCACTTGTTATTGAAATCAAAATGTGTAAATATTGATATTTTTGTGTATTCTAATCAAATGACTTAGTCTCTTGATTTTCTACTTTCATAAAATCACCTTCAGGTTTGTACCAATCCTCTGTGCATCTTCACTAATGTTTCACTACAGTATCTTCAAATCTTGATTGCCTCTTCACTATACAGATAAGCATGTTTCTATATATTTTCATACTGTCTTGTACTTTTTCTGTATTTCTGTTCTAAAGCAGTTTATCTTCCAATTTCTGTTCTGCTTGCTGTTTGTAACATTAATTTAGCTTTTTTTTCTGCCATGTGTGAGTGATTTTATACACATGGAATCATTTACATATTAGAAGTGTTTTTGAAGTCTCCAGTGTTTTCAGTTGATTGAGTCTGAAATAAGCAGCATGCATTCAGATTTTCATCTTCCCTCTTCCTTTCCAAACTTTTATCTTGAGTGGTTCATTCTGAACTGATAGTTTTTGACATCAGTACACCTGGTTTTTTGTCATCTTCCACCTTCCTCCCATCACTGTCTGAGCTCATAACTTTTATTTCATTTTGCATATATGCATGCAAATACCAACAGCTGCAAAGTCGGTGCAAACTCCAGTGAAAAGTAAGTGATAACGTCAACATTATACCAATATTGTAGATATGAGAATGACTAACAAAACTTACCCTATTGTGTGATTTAATAATGCTAACCATGATGCACACACTATCAGTTTTCTTTTACAGCACTGTGTGGATTCTTCACATCTCTTCATACAAGGAATTCTTCAATATCTGCTATTCACCACATTCTTGTCTCCTGCAATTCTCATTTTGTTGACTAAAAAAGTTCTGGAAGTTGCATTGGACTTTTATATCATTTGAATGCAAATCACTTGATTTTGTTGCTTGGGTAATTGTCATTTAATTATGTGTGATGTGAGCAGCGCCCTCTGTGGAATATAATATACGCTGTTGTAGTTTTGATTTATACTGTATCCTTATGATGCAGTTGGCATATGCTTTTTTTTTCAGTCACATTTATGCCTCTATCTTTGGTAATATGAGTCCCAAGATATCATAATATTAGATTCTATTCAGTCACCTCATTTAGCTTTTTCTCTTTAAACAGTAAACATTCTGTATTAGGTTGTAAACTAAAATCACCACTATAAATCAACACATTTCTGTTTTTGCATTTGCTCAGTTATATTATGACAGGCAAAGAAGTGAAAGCTTTCTATACAATATTATTTAATTACCTAAGTCTGTCTGGTATACAAAACATAGAGTCATCATTTTTTCAGCATTATTTTTAGTTCATTGTGAAATTTAATTTCAAAAAGTGTACACAATATTAATTTTATGATTATAAGTTTTCCAAATACTGATGTCATTAGTTATTTTAATCACAAGTGACAGAAATAGCTGAAGTGGTATTTGTTTATATCCCAGTAATACTGAAACTCCCAACAGAGTTGGGTTTTGAAATCTACTTGGGAAATTTAAAGGGACAAAAAAACACACTTTTGTATGACAGCAGGAAACCATTCATGTCATAGTTTGACCATTCATTTGATGTGAGAGTAAATAAATTGTAATATCTCTTTGCTCATTAGGTTCATTACATAACTCACTAGCAGCATCCAGAGTGGAGCAAGCACTATCAGAAGTGGCTTCATCTATTATCAGTTATAGCCCAAGGCAAGGCCCCCAGCAAGCATGGCTTACACAAGCCCAAATATGGCTAAGTATAGGTTGGTATTAGCTTATCTTAATACAATACACAATCATAGTGCAGTATTACATCATGAAAAACTCAGAAAAAAAAACCCTGATAATGAAATAAAACCATCTTATTCAAAGACGACAGAGTCTAGCAATATTACTAGTACAGCTTGTTGCTTGTCTTGATTGAAATGAAATGCTGATATCAGTATAGTACAGAGTACAAGGTTTTTGTACACTGATTTTTATTTATTGGTATCAGCTCAAGAAATCTATAGCCATTTAGATTACCCCAAGGGCAGGCATTTGAAGCCCTTTGAGGGCAGCTGCCCTGTCATTTAGCACCTTTATGGTTTTGATCTAGATCCATTTGTCATGAGAATTTTTATTTTACAGCTGAAATCTATCTGAGTATGAATAAACCAGGTGAAGCATCAGCATGTGTCCATGAAGCAAGCACAATATTTCCTCTATCACATCATGTGATGTTTATGGTTAGTATCCTTTTTATGAGCTCACTCTTTAGATAATAAAAGAAGGAAAGTGGGTGGCATTTATTACTTTTCATTTCCATCACTAAATAGCATGTTCTATATTGAGTTTGAAAATAAGGGAAAATGTGCAACAATAAATATTTGTTCCCAGTTCCATTAAAAACCATGCTGGAATTAAGATTTCAGTAATCCTTCTGTAATAGGCATGTACAGGACATTATTGACATAGTTCAAATAACTCATTAAGAAATTACTGTAAATTACTATGTAAATCAGTAAACACAATAAGCAAGTCATTGAGGAACCATGTTTTCAGTCAGCTGTGTGTGATTTTATATAAATTATCATATTGATTTGTAGAAACTCATTTTTCACCATTTCAATTATTATGCTAATTTACCAGTTATGCTTGCAAGATTCTGATATCATTAAGTCCATTATTCTGCAGTTAAAAACAGAGATATTAGAACAGTTGTTAGCACATTAACCAATTGATTGATTATCTGTATATTGACTTTAATAAATCCAAAAAGTAATTAAAAAACACAAATATATCTTTTAGATTTAACGTTGCACCAGTCTAATGAATACAAATGATAATTTTCTACAGCATATTACATGATGTCATCAAGCCTTCTTTCTCATAAATCCTTGGATGAAATAATATACTTTAATTAGATCTAGTCATTTAGTGATGTCTTTGAACATAATGATTTTTTAATCGCTTGAAGAAAATTATACATGTAACTGATAGCGACTCCATTAATAATAGTCAGCTGTCTTTGTTTCTGGCATTAAAGATAATGTCTTAAATTGTGGATTTACTTAATACCGATTTTGTTGTACAAACTGACAAAAACAGTATGATGTATTTGTGTCTAGGGAGTATTATTACTAGATTTACTTGGCCCAAACTGCCAATGTTTGTAAAGTCAATCTCAGTAAACTATATATTTGTCTGGAAGGAGCAACAACTGAATACAGGAATTAAGAAGTTAAAAGTGCAAAAGTGCAGTCATACAAATGGAAGGAAGTCATGCAGATAGGATTTTCTTGATGATTCCTATGTCTCTTTCAGCGTGCTTTGATTCATGAGAATAAACATGAATTTGTAGAGGCCAAGAAGTACTATGACAATGCAGTAGCCATCAATCCTGGCCATATCCGCAGTCTTCAACATTTGGGAATGGTGCTCCATTATATGGGCAATATTGTCCTGGCTGAGAAGGTACTCAGAGAAGCAGTCAATATTGATCCTACAGCACATCAGTCTTGGTGAGTTAGCTTACTGACAATGTAATTATGCAAATGTAAATCACCCTCCCTTTGGAAATTAAAGTACAAAGATGAAAGTAATCATATTTGATATTGTAAATGTGTTTTAATTTCACCAGTAGGAGAAAATAGATAAAGATGGTGTGTGTAATATTAAAAAGCATAAAAATGGAAGTTAAACCAGTTGTGTGTCTTCAAGCTTTTTAAAAACACTTATAATAATGAAAATATGTAGAACAGTTTCATATGATTATATTTACACATCATATCTTTCATCATGCGACAGTTACAATGAAAATTTCTACTCACTAACTAACAAATTCGTGGAAGTGAATCCCAAATTTCCACTGATATCTCATCAGCATCGTCGGGGGTGTGTTACATACGATGGGTTGTTATCATGAGATGCCCACAAAATTATATTTGTAACTATGAACCCAGAGTCCATGAACATTCAGTCTTGCAAAATACAGTTACTTTTATTTGTTTGTTGTATTTTATATGTAGGAATAGTCTGGGTAAAGTGTTGGAATCACAGGGAGAATTTGAGGCAGCGAGTGATTGTTTGTACACAGCTGTTGAATTGGAATCTACTAGTCCTATTGTACCATTCACGTCAGTACCAAGGCTACTATGAAATCAATGCAGTCACTATCATTTTACATTAACGTGATACATGTACATAGAATGGTTGAACGATGGAAAAGAGTGTAAAAACCTGTACACACAGACAGCAAATCATGGGAAAATATTCAAATTATGGATATCTCAGATCAGAATGTATATTACTGAAATAATGTCCATAGTTTCTTGGAGAGAGACTTAGTAAACCCTAAATTGTGAGAAGTCTGCCAGGAAATTTTAACATAGAGAATTACATAATTTTCATTTCTATGATTACTATTTGACAGAAGTTAATACATGAACCACATTTATGTGTACTTAGTGTGTACACTGAAGTAATTACTGAATTAGTTATTTAGCACTGGTTGATTGAACTGCCACTGAAAACCATAATTTTTTGTGTCTCTAAAAGATCCATTACATAAAACAAGTGCAATAACAATAGATTGTATATATTTATTAACATTACCTGTATGTTTGTCAGTTGTAATGGTACATTTAGAATTTGATGGTCACATTCATAATGATGTAATCAACAATATAGATGTGGCGACTACAGTATTTGTTGTTTTGAAAGGGCACACATTGCTTAATTAAACCAATTTATCAGTACCGGTAAATAGAATTTTAAAGAGGTGTTGTAATTAATTCAGTTTTTTGTTATGAAAATCTGTAAATAGTCTGTATAAAGTTTGATAATAATACCCTAATAGCAAATCCAAATTTCCACGATTAAAAGACAAGGAGGGCATATTATTTCTTTCTTTTTTTTACTCGTATTCCCTTGATGATTAGAACAGTCAAACTTAAGCAATCGCTAGATTAATTTTGTCTTAGAAATTAACTGAAAAGCAATTTTATTAATGAAAAAATGAGTGAGCGATGTGTAAATTTTGTTAATTGGATATAACGAAATGTCCTCCCGCTCTATAAAGTGGGTAACAAATTGTGCAATATTGTACATACTGAAGGTAGATGCTGTGTCATTAGTTTAATGACTTTCTGTTTTGTTGCTGGTCACGTCACTTAGTTACCTGGTAAGGTTTATTAATTTCCTTTCAGGCTGCGTCCAGGAAGCTACGAATCAATACATAGGAAATCATTGCCAAAGATAGCACTACCATAGCTGTGCATATTTCATTCATATTCAAAGTCGGTAATAATTGCATGTATGGAAAAAAATTACAATTACATTACAGCCAAGAACTCAGCTTCCATTTTAACCTGTTTTCTTTCCCCCAATATATTCAGTTCTATTCAAAGCCATAACACCTGATGTAACCACACAAACTTAAGTCTTTTTATGGATGGCTGGAAAGTCTGAATCGCAGATCAATTTCTTAAAAAATGGTGTATAAAGCTTACTACTGTTTATGAATACCTTAATTGTGTTTTTAAGATATTTGTCAATGGCTTTAGAAATTGAATCAATAAAATCAATGTCTGTATTTGTAGTTGAATGGGTTGGTTATGTTTGACACTCATGAATAGTATGTTTATTTGTGTGTCAACACAGACAATTTTGTAATTGTATTGGCAGTCCTAGCCATGTCTGCTTTACATGTATGCCTTATGGCTGTTATCAATGCCTACAGCTGAAACAAGTGTCATGTAAATAGAAAACATACTATGTATTTCTTTTAAAATTGGAAAGTTGGCTAATACCTATTGATTATTTTCCAAGTAATATAATAGATGTGAAGTCAGGACAAATAGTGTGAAGTTCTCATTCATAATATTTTCCATCTGTCATGTTAGTATATGGAAGATTGGCTTTGGGGATATGTGTTTTTATAACAATTTATCAATAGCGTACCATTACTACCCACAACTGAAAACTGAAAATACCACAATTAGACCATATGCCAGACTTTGTTATTAGCTTTAACTGGAGCATTTTGGGGACTTTTGTGTTGGATATAATGTACTCATAATGTTGGATATTGATTCACTTAATATGGGTACAGTTCTCTGTGTAGCTGTGAACATTACACAATGGCCTACACATGGTGACAAATAATATTGTGTCCATGCCCAAAATAAAACACAGTAGTAGTGAACTGAAATTCCAATTTGCACTAGATATATTTTTATCATTGTGATTACATGATTATCTTTTCACTTTAAAAATAACACCACACTAAAACGAAGTGTTCTATACTACTTACAGATAAAATCAACCGTTAATAATATGTACAATGTCTTCCTATAACTAAGTGAACAATTATCAGTCAATGTATCATTCATTGGTTTTTAAGTGAAAAAAAGAAAGAATTATCCAGTTACAGCTATTTGATTTATTCGTCCATAAAATTCACTTTACTAGAATATTAATTCTCAGATTTTGAAAGGAATGACACAAATCACATGTCTTTTTTAAAATTTTATTTATTTACCACACAGTGTTGAAATATATTGAAAAAAAAATATCTGATATGCATGAGGAAAAATACCAAACAAAACAACAGCCTTCCCCAGTCACTCAAAGGGAAGTGGACGGATTGAGAGAATTCTGGCAGTGAGCTATACCCCACATATCTCACTTCCAATAGGAAGGATAGCATGAAATCAATCAATTTGTATGTTTTCACCTGAATTTAAAGCCTTAGAACTTAAAATTAAAGTTTCACACAGCATCTATTCATTTTGTAACACACTTTTTCTGCACCATCATAAGCCTGTCAACAGGCTACCTTGTCAAAATATTTCAAACATAAAATACTACGATGCTAATACTGTAATTGGTATTTCTGTGAAACTGTTCAATTATTAAATCACCCTAATACTGCCAATTAGTAAATGTGCAATAGTATAAAGCACCACAATAAATGGAACGGAATGGTCTGGAACAAAATCAATTTTTTTTTTTTCTTCTACACACGCAAACTCAAGTAGTTGTGACAGTGAAAGGCCACTTTTTGAAGCACTAGTGTGTAAGTTAAAATTCAATACTTCCTTATCAGCATTCTCACCGCAAAAATATCAAAATATATATCGATAGCCTTCAAACTTTATACATATATTCACACTCAACTCATTGGCTATGTTTAAAATAAAAACATGTAAATATTGGTTTTCTGTTGAATAACAGAAGAGAGCAAAAAAAAAAGGATAACTTTTTCTGGAACGATATGTTGAGTCGGTCAAATATACCATCATGACTCAACCATAATTAACTTGAGATGTGTACATGTGCTTCAAAATAGTATTTTCAGCTCTCCAATGCATTCCACAGGTGGCATGAAAACTACAAAAGGTAAAGGTGATGGTGTTACAGCAAGCATTGTACGTTTACAAGCAAATACTAAATTTGAGTTGTTAAAATTAAGGTTACAGCAATGCTCATCTACTATGCATTTTTACTATTAATGTGGTGAATCTAAATCTACTGAAAATGTTAAAGCAGTTAATATGTGCTTTGTGTAGGATATCTGCATAGTCTATACATCATGCCATGCCATGTTTAATGTGAATACCCACTACATTTCACATAATTTATGTGGTAAGCCATGCAATGCAATGAACCCATGCTGTATGTGGCATATATAATTCATGCATAAACACACTTTGTATTGTTTAATTAATATCTCCAGCTAACTGTACCAATATTGTATTCAATTGGCAGAACTCAGTCATCAACAATATACTTCCATAGGAAGGTATACCGTATACTAGTACATGATTTCATACTTGCATAGCTCACCTACATTATGCATTCTCATACTGTGGCATGGCCCACATCATACATTTCTCATACTGTATGGTGTGACCCACATCGTGATGCACTTCTCATACATGTCTGGTGTACCAACATGACACATACTGATATGCAATGACACTAAATCACCCATTTCCCATATTGTATGTGGTGATTCCACCTTGTACATTTTGATTTTATACGATTTCCATAAATACACCAAATGACATGGGTAGCAAATACTTGACGTGGTAAATCCTTAACCCCCATTCATCACCATGATATATTCACATTGATGTGAACACTCGACCTATTCCTCTAATAAACGAATGACTTGATTCTAATTAGCATATTTCCCCAAGCTATTGCTACTACACTACTGAATGAGAAATGCAAGCTCATTGTCATTCAATGGACCTATATCAATACATGTAAATGGTTAATCGACTACATGAATTACAGTTACTGTTACATTTACAATTGCTTTGATACTAGGCATCTACAGCATAGCTAATAGGCATAGACCCTCCACCAAGTGGTGGAGTGGTGGAGGGTCTATGCTATATGTAAGTCTACAATGGATGACACATTACAATGGGAGTTTATATCCAGGGTTCAAGTTTGGAATGCACTGGTGAAGAAAAGGCCATGAGCACGTCCCATTTTAGCTATGGTTTTAGGCATGGGAGATTGATATGTCTTCTCATAGGTCCCTGGACCTGGTACTTTCTGTAAAAAATAAAATAAAAATACATAATAAAAGCTAAGCTCACCAGTTACACCTTGCTATCTTGTAAATAAGTCGAATATGCATGAATATTGTGTCCTACCTGGGTTAAATCTGGATCACAAAGACTATGAGATTACCATTGATTGATATCAGATTTCAGGATGGAACGTTGATATGTTATCCTAAGTAATCCAAACTACATACCTGACAAGGTAAGCCTTGATGTGTGAGAATGGATACATGACATTGGCCTTGAGACTACCCATCTATTTAGTCAATTACTTTGTATTCAAAAAAAAAACCATAGTAACAAGGAAAGTAATTGAAAATTGATTGCTTGAAACTGTTGAGATGTGCAGCTGTTTGTACACGGAAGACACAAATTTGACCTTTCTGCAATTTTACGATTCTGTCTGTACTTATTTATTTATTAAATCTGATTGGAAAAGTCACTGAATAACAGAAGGACTTCACATGGTCTAACTTAATCTATTTGTAGAATAATCTACCTGATTGAAAATCATACTGCAACAAATGATAGAGAAGTTGGTTTAATATGATTACCACACATTGATGAAAAAAGGATGCTACCAGAAATGATAGCCAATGCGATCAATGGGGGGAACTGTATTATTCTAGTATCTTCTAATTAAGGGGGATTTTCAATCACATTGTTAGAAATCTTGTCTTTATATGTTGAATACTATACTCACTGTGTGTGAAGATGAAAACCTTGGTGTTCTGGATTTAAAGCTTGATGATACAGTGTGTAATACTTGTGGTGGTTTATAATTATACTGACCAGGGGCTGGGTTTTTATCCTGTGAAAATAGAATGGTACTATTAATAGCATTAATATTTTATCCTTCTTGTATTGTCATTAACACAATATATTGTTACATGAAAAATTTAATGTGAAAAATAAAAGAAGTGAGCACTGTAGGATATATGTTAAGATCTTTACTTGAATCAAGTCTGTTACATCAAACATGATAACTAGAATAATATCCCCATAGAGTTGATATCATATTTCAAATATGATAACTACAAATAATATCACCATGGAGTTGTTTTTTCAAATATGATAGCTACAAATAATATCACTATGGTATTGACATTTCAAATATGATAACTACAAATAATATCACATCACCATGGTATTGACATTTCAAATATGATAACTACAAATAATATCACATCACCATGGTATTGACATTTCGAATATGATAACTACAAATAATATCATATCACCATGGTATTGACATTTCAAATATGATAACTACAAATAATATCACATCACCATGGTATTGACATTTCAAATATGATAACTACAAATAATATCACCATGGAGTTATTTTTTCAAATATGATAACTACAAATAATATCACTATGGTATTGACATTTCGAATATGATAACTACAAATAATGTCACATCACCATGGTATTGACATTTCGAATATGATAACTACAAATAATATCATATCACCATGGTATTGACATTTCAAATATGATAACTACAAATAATATCACATCACCATGGTATTGACATTTCAAATATGATAACTACAAATAATATCACATCACCATGGTATTGACATTTCAAATATGATAACTACAAATAATATCACTATGGTATTGATATTTCAAATACGATAACTACAAATAATATCACATCACCATGGTATTGACATTTCAAATATGATAACTACAAATAATATCACATCACCATGGTATTGACATTTTGAATATGATAACTACAAATAATATCACCATGGAGTTGATACAACAGAAGTTGATTTCCTGTCACCTATTATTCATATCATCAATTCTTAATTTTCTTCATGCTTTACTGACTGACAGTTCCATGGCTTCCTATCTGTCCTGCATTAAACATGCCCACATTCCTGGCCTATCTGATATTTGCCAAGAATTTTTCTATTAAAGCTACTTGACTTGGCTATGTTGCCAGGGTAGGTAAAAAATAAACTATTACTAAACATATTTTTAATAATCACATCTTCTTTAGTTTTGCAATGTTCCAAGTAATAAAAAAATGTAATGTCATTGTAATGCATACTTAGGTTTAATCAATAAATCAAACTCCCCTATCTGTTGTAAGACTTTGCATGCAATTAGCTTATCAGTCCAACATCAGATCTCATGGTATGCTTATTATATACCTTATCAGTTCCTAGGTTACAAGGCGACACTAGTTGCTAGGCTGTATTAATTAAGTTTCCATGACGACAGAAGTTCATCTTTGTGCTATTTTCACAGTGTGAGTCAATTTGTGATATGTGTTGTTTTTGTTTCATAGTGTAGGTTCATTTCTAAGGATAGACTTACTTAGAAATTTGTGATGTGTTGTTTTTTGTTTCATAATGAAGGTTCATTTCTAAAGATAGACTTACCGGTTTGAAGTAAATTGTAGGAAATCTTGATGATGTATCTTTGAAAGCTGCATGTCTAATAACAAATACAATAAATCAGGTCAAATATTTCTTAATCCTTTCTTTGCTTGTCTTTTATCTCCAAGATTTGTGTTTTTAATCTTAAATTAAAATGTATAAAACATCTTATTTTATTGTCTTTGTAATCACTGTACTACCTGACACCCCAGTTTAGCCTTGATGTTCACAAATATTTTGACCAACATTTACAATTCAATTGTATCCAATTTGAATTCTGAACAACAACAAAAATGATAAAATAAGAACCAGGTATTTTTTTTATCTAGAATTCCTAACCAGAATTATAATTTTACAAATTACAAACATTTCAACCTATTTTATATAAAGGGACAAGAAATTCTTGATGATACATAACTATTATACATTATATTAAAGGTTGAAATTTCTGAATGTCATCAGTTTCATTATAATTTGTAAACTGAGATAAGATTTCAAGAGAGAATGACATTTACATAGACATAAGAATATGAATGTGGTACATATATTGAGAGTCTAGGAATTTCATTGCATAGAAACATGAGAGTACTGTGTAATCATAACATCTTTGCCTTCTACATATTTGACACTTCTGAATGTAAATATCATGAAAAATATTTATTTATTTTTTAGTTGATGATAAGATCAAGCTCAACCAGATAGTTTGATGATTAGGGATTATGATAATCCCTGGGATCACATATACAATCAGTGTTTGCAGTGGATTTACATCTCGTGCAAGGCTTCCCAAGTAAACCTAGCTGTCATGTAAATTCGTAATTATCAATAAATTTCATGATGTACACTCATTCTTCAACAATCACATCATGTTGGTACTCGTTTTCACATTAGAGTAAAAATGACCGACAATATTTCTGGCTTTGGAAATAGGGTTTCAAGAAAATGTCACAAATAAGCTCCAACTGTAGACAATTACATTGATGGGTAACTATGGTTACCTCTTTAGGTGTTCTTAGTAAAGGTTTCCACTGCCCATGAGTGATGAGCTCTATAAAATTCCTGTTCCAGGATACTTGAATGGCTTTAGCTATGTATAATCTATCGTTTGTAACTATGGCAACAAAGATTCCATTGACAAAGAGTGATGTTATATTTTAGCCAAGCCAATCAATATCCTGTAATACCGTACCACAGCTGCTAATTGTAACATCTGTCTCCATTTAACATTGCTATAAAACAAATTTCAATAACAACCAATAGACTTGAAAGCTGCCTTTCACAAGCTAATCCAAAGTCAAGATATGAAATTATTCTCGTTTAATTGGTCTTCTTTTTCTGAAGTGGTTCACTTGGAAAAATATACATGTACTTGTTTATATTGTTTTTACTAAATATTGACGGATGAAGTGCCATCTACAACCAATTTGTCATGATTGCAAGGACCTTGTAATTGGGGTAAAATACATGGCATTATTAAAGTAAACAGAAATCACACTGGTAATAGTCTGTACAATTGTTTCCAAAATGTATGTAGGTCAAAGACTTAATAATGAGGAGTTCTTGCTGTCTTTCCTTGTTTTTGATAAGGTGACATTATTTCATTCTCTCTACTTAGACAAATTTCCATCCCTTCTACTCTGACAATTAACCTCCATCTTCTATTTTTTTTAAAATCCCAACCCCTCTAGTGTGACACATCCCCCACTCCTTCCATTCTTAAAAAAAATCTTCCCCTCTACTCTTAGTCTTACAGGCCCATCCCTAGGCCCTGTAATCTGAATATTGTATCTCAATACAATGATGATATGAGCAAACAGTTCAGTTATAAAACAAATTTGAATGTCATGTTTACTTTCATATTTATGAATTTAAGAGATATAAAATAGCTCTAGTTTCAGTACTTGTGACAGATCTTCCTTTCATCTGCTGTATGTCACTTTCAATACTGATCTGAATTCATTTCACTACTCTTTACTGTCTATTTCCAGTATATTCATACTCTAACTACACATGTACATCCTACAAACATTGAAGCAATGGCCTAACCTAATTTGACAATGTCCTTTGTACTTTTACTTCATGAAAATTAACATATTATAGAAACACCTCCAACATATTGTGAAAGGAAATAACTTGCTTGTGATGAAAACAAAGAGAAATTTAAAGCAAATTATTAAAACTTAAAAAATTATCCGTAAAAATATAATAAAGAACAAGTAGGCTTAATTAATCCATAATATTCTTTTTTAAATTTTTGACTAAACCTTTTCTTAACTATCATGGTGAATATGAGATGTGTTAACAACAAATGGAACACATCATATTGTTTCCTTTTAGGAAAAGGAGGAAAATTTAGACCATGTATGGTATAATTAGGCGTAATTAGCCCAATGAACAAAGTCTTGGGCGCGCTACAGTGATGGGTTCTGTCTGTCCATCCATCTGTGAGTACATGATCAGCCATATCGCTGACATGCACAAGTCAATGTCATTCAAACTTAGCACAGGAGTGACATACCATAGTGAGCATACACACATCTATATCATATATATATATCACTTTTGTGTCCTTGTCAAATTTGAATAGAATGGCAGCCATATTTGTTTGTAAAATTTCACTATTTGTGTGGATCTCAGACAATGGACATGTACATGTGAATTATCGTGACATTCATATTTCTATTCACTGAATGACAACCTAATTTGTCTGAAAATATTACAATTAGCATAATCTATAGTTGGGTGTTATGTTTCAATGAAGACATGTTTTTATAAACACTTAAATCCAATATTTTGATCTATCTTCAAATATTAAAGACTTACTTTGACTGTGCCTTTGTTGTTGCTACTGTTAAGTAATCTTCCATTTTGTAAGCACATGGAGCCACATTGCAATCCTAAAAGAAAAATCAACAAGAAATATGTCCAGTAAAAATAATCTCTAGGATTTGGATAAATCATGAAACAGTATGTACAATATCCACAAAGTGTGTCAGGTATTCTACTGATGAAATGAACCACTAAATGGTTCTCAAGGAAAACTAAGTGAAGATGACCCCTAAAACAATCAAATTAAATTCAAAATTTTTAGTGAAACACTACATGTATTTGTTTAATTGTTTTACATTAATTTGTTTGCTCTTGTTAATCTGCTACTATGGCAACACTCATCCTGTCACTCAACCCCCTTTGTTGCTCAAATTTAGCTTCCTGGAAATGTAATTACATCTAGTGATGCATGTCTATTTCCTGTTGCTATTAGCAACTAATGAAAAGATGTTTTAGACATGATGAGTTGAATTGCATTATAACCCAATTTATAGTCCATGCAAGGTCACTATTGTACTCAGGTCAGATGTCATGCTAGTCAAGGTTACCGAGTATGTCATCCAACCATTGTAATGCATGTAAACAGCTATCAATGGAAGACAGCAAAATGAAGTACAAATGTAAGTACATAAAATGTCAAGTATTTAGAAATGTATATTTTATTTAGCGTATTCTGACTGGTTTTCTTTTTCAATTTCATCTTGCAATCTGAAACAGCACATTTCATACAATATAAAAATTTCACATGTTTTCATAATCAGAAATAAAAATGTCTTCAAATGTTGTAGAAACATGTGAAAATGTGACATGTTGTATACCTATTCTTTTAAGTTGCTTTAATGGTATTGTACACTACACCCAGTTGCACGAAATTGAAAAAATTGGTTGGTTGGTTGGTTGGCTGGGGGGAGGGGGCAATATGATGTTTTGGTCAAAGTATTTGTTCAGGTGGAATAAAAAAGCAAGTGTGTGTGTGTGTGTGTGTGGTGGGGGGGGGGGGTATTTTGAGGATTGCTTTTGTCCATCTCAGATCTTACAGACTCAAACTAAAAACTGTACCTTGTCTTTCTTCCCTGGTATATCTCTATGATACCGATGTGTGTTTCTGAAAGCATAAGTATTGATTGTTTTATCTAGGTCTTCTACCACATCTTTATGGTTGTAAGCACCTGGCATAAGTGTTTCTCCCTGACGCCATCGGATCACAGCCAGTTCTCTTTTCCTTCCTTCACTTTTAAAGGAATAAGTCTTAGGTTTTTTCTCCAGGAGTTCCTCCAGGAAATCTTTAGTGTCATATGAGCCAGGTACAGGTGTTTCCTGCAAAAAAATACTCCAAATTTAATGAAAATTCTCACAATTTCTGCACAATGAGAATAACAAAGTGCAAATCTGCGAATACGCACACAAAAACACAGTTCATGAAAATACCAACATTTTCTGAGCAATGAGAATATTATTAATTTAAAAATAGAAATCTGTGAGCACAAACATTTATTCATGGCTGTTAATTGCAATGGTTCAGTAACTCAGAACAAAAACGAAACCAATATTTCATTTTATTAACAAAAGAAGAAATGCTATTGTTCATGATCTCTGATATGAATTTTGAAACCTTAAGTCAAAACATCAAATTACTCAGTTGATTGTTGACTAAAAAAAACACTTCATTTGTCAATTTTGTGTTTCCCCAGTGCAAAGATTGCAAAGTTGTGAAGAAATTTATATTCTTTTGTGTTTTGCTTTTCATCAATTATTTGTCTACTTCATCATTACCTAGACCTATTGTTATGTCTGCATCTTTCATTAATTCATTTACTTCTATTCGTCCATTTTCTGTCTGTGAGTTTATTTATTTATTTCACTGATTTATTGATCTGTCTATTTTTTCATCCTGTACTTTATCTCTGTTACTGCATGTCTATCAATCTACCTACCTACCTACCTACCTACCCATCTATCTGATTATACATATCCATCCATCCATCCCTCCATCCCTCCATACATTCATCATCATCACTTTATCTTTCTCTCGGTCAGTGCATTCATTTACTCAATGATGTGTTTGGTCAGGGTTTTCTTTTTCTTTTCTTTTTTTTCTTTTTTTTTTTTTGGGGGGGGGGGTGTTTGATTTTTTGACTGCTGTTCATATCCAGAAATTAAAATTTAGTAAGAAAAAAAAATGCTACGGCTACGTCCAAATGTATGGAAGTATTTCGATCACGAGTCGAGTGTTTCATTTCAGGCGTCACTCAAATTCGGTATATAATACATGGTAATATTTCCCATAGACAGTTTAATCCTTGGTTATACAGACATATCAAGTGAATGATTAAAACGTGACTTTCACACTTTTTTAAAATAACGGTGCATTGATGATGTCGTATATGGGGGTGCTAACAGGTAGGTAACAGGTATATTACAAATCACGTGGAGAACAAAAGTTTTAATGGGGGTCTCCAATGTAAAAAAACAATGTACCATATACGTCACACCCTAACTGTAGGGTCTATGAATTTACTCACCCTTATGTACGTCCGCCACCAGTCTTCTCTGCCGGAGACCGGCCCTTCGTATGTATCTTTCAATGCGGCCCTCTCCTACGAAAAGAAAAAAATACAAATACAGTATTAAAAACATTAAGCTTACACTACCAACTATCGAAACAAGTACATTCGCCTTTGAACTTCGAATATTGTTTGCATCGTTACGTTACTTTTCGATATCCTAAACGCCTTCTCATCATCATCATGGCAAATAACTACTGCAAAAGCGCTTGAAAATTTGCCAAAAGATTAAAATAAAACTTAGTTTATAATTTATCACATGTATTTACAAACTCATTTAGATTGCATGCGATCGAATGAAGCCATACATAACATAACAATTATGTGTACGTAACAGCGCATGTACGTCATTCATATCAACTCACCAATCTTGAATTTGGTCTGTTAGTAACACTGCCCGAATGTCTGTTCCCCTTCTTGCCACCCTTCTTGTCTTTCGTGGCATCGTCGCTCGAATTCGAGCTTTTATCAGTCGCTTGTTTGGCTGTAGCAGTCGCTTCGGGCGCCATGTTTCTACTCACTTGGTGCGCACTTTAGAGTGGCGTCCTTCATGCTACCTTAGTAACCACTTTGCATAAGCACAATAGACTTCACAGCGGATTATCTACAGTTGGAAATCAACACCTAGTGCAAACAAACCTGTCTGGTGATCTATTGAACGGATAGGGGTAGTTTGTTTATTTTCCTTCGCACTACGGCTGATTGGTTAGAATTAGAAGTGTGCAAATAAAGGAGCAACCTTTGGGATAAAATTACCTGGATTTATGAGTTACATACCCAGCTAGCCCGGTCCGAGATTCCACACTAGGAATCTATTTATTGTATTGTATTAACATTCTGTAATGCTCCGTTTTATTTGTTTCAGTTTTTATTCATAAACTTTCAATGATGTATCTGTGAATTTATGTGAGTCTCCAGTCGAAAGGGAAAGAAACGTCTGTATGGTTCTCATTACATCACAAGTTCTCAGTCATTAACACATTTCATACAACTGTCTCTACTTCTAAAAATACGCTTCCTAAAATTAATAGAATTTTTTTAATATTAATTTCATGAATTGTCAATCTATCACTGTATCAGATGCCTCAAGATTTTCCCGACTAAACATGACTTGTCGGTTGATTCGAATTAATATCATTTAGTACTTTTGTCTTCGGATTAATTTAAATTGAACCTAAATTAGACCCGTAAATTATGTATCCCATGGGGTATGGAGACAAAAGATTGCATCTTTAGACTTTACTCTGTACAAGGCGACAGTGTTTGCCATTGAGAATGTTCAGCAATAATATTTGTAATACAATATTGATCAAAGAGGCCCAGACTATGGGTAGTTATTTGCTTTCATGATTTTCCTGAGGGTTGTTACACATTCCCAGCATTTGCTACCATCCATTTTATATCAAAACTATACATATACTGCTATATGTGGGCGAGTCAGTATTGTTCTGAAACCAAACTGTCGGAAAACACCAGTTTCAGTGACAGTTCTGTAATCTAAGATAGCATTGTTTCCATTATATATTTCTCACACCACCTAGATGGTAAGTTTGTATATGGTGCTGCCAATAATTCTGTACTAGGTAGGGCATACAAAATAATTATGTCATGATATAAAACTTGGGGACATTCTAATATACATGCTATAAATATTTGTTTGTACATGTATCATAATAGGTAAATTTCTACATTTAATTCTAGTCTACTAGTAGAGAGCAGCTGAGTTAGATGTATCATATAAACCACTAGCATGACCTTTCTCACAAAGCTTACCCTGGAACCTGCATGGCAAGTCAGTGAATTCCCCCAGTACACACTACTAGTAAATATGCAGTAAATCACATTCTTGCAAGTTCCAGGGTATAAGCTTCAATTACATGAGGGAATAAAATATCAAACACTGAGACACAGTCATTTTAAATAATAAAACATGTTTTTTTTTCTTTTTTAATTTATTTACAGCTTAAAACTGTGAACAAAAAAAAAATAACAGACACTACACATATGATTTTTCCTTTGGGCAACACCCTCACAACATCATCAATGAATGATCATCAATTCACTATTAAAATGTATTTCTTCCAAATCAATATTGAAAACATAACGCTTGTCAGAAAATCGATGGAGAAAGACAAAACCGAAAGAAAAGAAGAAAAATATATGTTCCATTGAAAAATTGGCAGTTTAAATGATAGTCCATTTGTTCTTCCCCTCTCGGCTAAACTTATTTAGGATAGCTAGCTGAGTGAAAGTTCAGAGTATACAACACTCTCGTGTCAAGCAACTCTCAGATCAGGATTCTCAATTCATAAACATCACATCTTCACATGGAATTTGCTTATGTATTTAAAATATGGTACAAAAAATTTACAACAAGCTAAGATTTTTTTATCTACTATCTAGCTAGCAAGCACACAGTATGATTGTCTGAGCTAAGCACTAAGAATAACAGCATCGAGTTGTAAAAACGGTTCACGGTGATGAAAACTGTGGATCTGAGTAGGATTGAAACTTTTACTTGTGTTTTAGGAGAAAGAGGAAAAAAGAACAAGGATCTGCAAGTACTGCTGGCCGGTGCATTACTTAGATGTCATCATGGTTACAAATTCTGAAAACAGAACAGAGAATTGAACTTGATTAGTTGTTTCAATAATAACCAGTTACTCTACATTATATAATGTACACAGTGATACACTATGTAATGGATAATATACATAAATACTATCAAATTCAGCTGAAACATCTCATTTAAAGCCCTTAATTTTTTTTTTTTAAATCTTTTTTTTTTTTATGTCAACAGGTCATCTACTACTTAATGTGTGGCAAAGGGCAAGAATTTTGATCTCCTATCACCTTTGTGTTATTTAGTGTCGTATTAGGTCAACACAGAATATAATTCACCCAAATTGTTAGTTACATTTCAACCAGTACACATAACCTCCTCAACTTACAACTGGTGAATTAACATTAATTCCACAATAGTACATATAAGTTGATAATGTACTTTGCAGGTATGATAACAGCATTTTTAAAGGTATAATGCACTGAAATACACTTACCTTCATAATTAACCTGACCATCACCATCAATGTCAGCCTCACGAATCATTTCATCTACTTCTTCATCTGTTAATTTTTCTCCCAAATTTGTCATGACGTGGCGAAGTTCTGCAGCACTGATGAAACCATTGCCATCTTTGTCAAATACACGGAAAGCTTCTCTAATTTCTTCCTCACTGTCTGTGTCTTTCATTTTTCTTGCCATCATTGTAAGGAATTCTGGGAAGTCAATGGTGCCATTACCTGCAAATAACACAGTTGACAGAAGTCAGTTTTAAAATATCTAGACCTACATAGTAAGAGTACACTAGGAAAACAGGATTGAAATCAAGCAATATATTTTGTTTGCCAAAATCACTGTAACTCACCGTCTGCATCTACTTCATTGATCATGTCTTGGAGTTCAGCTTCTGTGGGGTTCTGGCCTAGCGACCTCATGACTGTACCCAATTCTTTTGTTGTGATGGTGCCATCACCATCTTTGTCGAACAAGGAGAAAGCCTCCTTAAATTCTGGAAAAAGAAAAGGCGGTTCAATACGACCAATTATACCATGACGATGTCATGGCTGCACCCAGCGATTGGTATTTACATTAGTAAGGGGTACAGGTTACTAGAAACATAGCTATGAAAGGAATGTAGACCTTGTGGGCCATTATTCAGCCACAAGGCATTATTGCCACTCTACATCAAGTCCCAAGTTTGGGGTACTACCGTTTTGAATGTAACAATTCTTAAAATGTGCATTTTCATATATGATGTAATTAACAATTGACAGGTTACTCTACAAGATGATCATTATTTGACCCCAGCAAGACAAACTATGCAGAGAATTTTTTTCCATGTGTTTCCCATGCGCACTGCGCCTGTGTGCAGCTGACCGGCTTTCGCATTTACATTACAACTATTGCCGAATAGAATCGAGGTTTACTGAGGTTGTTCCCCAGTATTATCACTTTCGATAACAAGTTAAACTTTTACTCACCAGCAATTTGTTCTTCGGTCAGTTGGTCTGCCTGAGAAAAAAGAAGAAAATATTTCTCATTATGTTAATAAATGACTTCTCAAATCTTCACAATGCGACATTACCATATGAATGAACCAGTCGAGTCTTGGCTTTGTGCATACGTACGATACCGATTCATGTATCTTAAATATTCACATGATCTAAAAGAAATTCACAGCACTATATCAGTATATGACAAGGATTCAACAATTGTGTGTGAAATTACTTGCCGCCGTTTAACACCTGAATGGTAATATTCACAACTTCAGAGATGAACTTAAAATTACACATTAACTTACTGTGTATTTCGAGACGGTTTTTTTCTACTGGGAACGAAGGACAATTGAAATTCCCGGAAATTTGAGTAACGCACAACAGGTAAACCCAATATAATTTTAACTTGACAATAAATAAAGCACACTACGATTAATTCACGATTCTTAACACTCGTTCCTCATAAAGCGGCTTAGGTAAAATCACATAATTTTCGGATGCTTGTTAATGGATCTACCATTATCACATGACTGACAATAAAATATACGTATCAGTTGCTCCAATTTTACATTCGGAATAGGCAGCTGATTATTTCAGATTTTAACATCATGCATATGATATATAGCGACAATTAGACACTCACTAACAAAATATGTTAACACGCTTACCATTGCTAATTGTTCTGTACAAAGATAATGCGAAAGACACTGCTGTCAGAACTTAACTCAGTACACTGAACTATGGCTAACAACGTTTGTGCCGAAGCCTGATTACACACCCTACTTTGTATTCTTGGGCAACAAATTAAACAATACCAGCGTCAACGCCAAAATATCCGCCAAGTGATTGGTCAATTTTCACTGTCTACACTATTTACGTTAAAAGAAATATTTTAAACTACAACTGCAATGCTGTTGTTTAGATTTCGCGTGTTTTGTATTGTTCACAGGAACTACTTTAAAGTAGTATAATATTATGCTAGGGTCAGGGCTAAGGTAACGCGACTTAATTCAAGCGCGCCAATCCCACATGGTAGTCTCGAAGTAATCCGCGATTTGATAGGCTGTGAATTTTAAATAGTCCAACCACCGAAAGAAACGTAAATGTGAGTGGTTGCTTTACACCTGCAATGCGTCAAACGTTCTAAAGCTGCATAGATATCCCAGCTCGCCAAGCGATGGCTCCTGTCGCATGCCGTAAACTCTTCGGAAATATCTGTTTTGGTGCAATTACAGTGATGAGTAATCATTGTTAGAAAAAAAGAGCCCGCCTTTTTAAGGACACACAAAACAATGGACAGTTCTATTGTTTTGTAACTACAATGTACAGACCGTAGCCGATAACTTGCACTGATCTGCCAAGAATGATAACATTGATGATATGTTGCCGAAGGTCACAGGGTCATTTTGAAGCTGTTCGCAAAATTCATGTGTCAATATTCTCTTTCAACGTATTCGTATGTGTTTTCAGTAGTTTTGCTTGTTTATTCATTTATTTTTATGTCGATTATTTGCTCTTTTTCCTCTTTATTTAAAAACGAATGATCTAAATGATTTTTAAAAATAACGCCTTCATTAGGCTAACGCCACGTGAACTTAACTTGACTTCACTTGCAGTATTTGCCAAAGTAGAGTTTGAAGCTATGCCAAAAGTTACTGCTACATGCTACTCGTACTTATGCACCGTCGCACATTTCAAGGTTGCTACGTATATGAAATTGTCAACCTCAGTGAAAAGAAATATTCAAAGTTAGTAAGCTTTTACATTGTACATGTAACGTAACACTAAATTAAATCCCCTATGAAAGCTTACCAAGATACCAAGGCTTGGTTTGTGGTGAAAGCTTAAATGTGAACTTATTTACCGATACATCCATTGTTTTGTGCCGTTTGTCTTGTTCCGTTGATCACCGCCTTCACGCACGTCAGAAAAGTGTCGACCCGGGGGCGTATCGCCAATGCCTTAACTTTCACTACATAAACCTACCTTAATATACTAGTATCAGGGTTGATAACCTTGATAAACCAGTCACGTGGCTGACTGGCTTTAAAACCACACAAAATAATCAAGTTTGAACCAGCTTTTGGAGATACTTCCGCTAACTAAAAACTTGATCTATTCACAGACAAGACTTAGTTCTTGATCTATATAAACAACCCATAGTTGGTTATTTTTTGTATCTACGGTAAGCGAAATACCATACACTTGATATAATATTGACGGTGTTCGGAGTCCCTTCCCATTTATTGCGGCAATCACCCAGAACAAAACAAACGACACAAAACGATGGCAAATAGAAGCTTACCAAGTCCGCCGCTTTCACCATATCAAATTTTAATCAGATTGCGTTTGCAAGAAAGTACCGGTACATTTTTGTTCTGCGTCATGTAATTGTATTTTTGCTGTCTCCATCCGTGCAGTCAAAGTATTTTTTGGGTCCTTGAGACAATATCACGTGGATATCGATAGGCCTTTTACAGTAGTTTTTTTTCCATTCGATTTCTTTTGTGTAGTCTTTTTTTTTTACTTTTTTTGTGCTGGGAATTCCTCCCAGCGATTTTCTGTTATGCAAACAAATTACACACAAAGAAACAAACACAAATGCTACAGAGATCCATTCGGGTTTGGGACTACCTGACAGGGCTACCTGTAGCACGCTCTTGCTGTGGAACTGTCAAGGCTTTCCCAGCCAGTCCACAGGAGTCCCCCCAAATTCGCACTCGTCTTGTGAGTGAGACACGGCTGAGTGATACAGCCTACCCATCGAGTCTGTAGAACACTCACCCTGGGTTTGGGTCGGTCACAGAAAAATCCCCTGTTTCCAGTGGGATTCGAACCTGTGACCTCCCGACTGCTAATCCTGTGCGCTAACCAGTACGCTACAGGGAGCCGTTGAGACGTTGTAGTCTTTACACTATAATTATTATGTACAGACGTATTTAAATTACTTCTTGAGACGCGAGTCTAAACGAAGGAATAAACGGATGGATGACTAAGTTTGGTGATTGGATGAATGAATGAATACATAAACAAATATGTGTCGATGCTTTGGGTTCAGCAATATTCTAAATAGGTCAACATGTATTCAATGTAAGTTGGTTTTCATGTTCATTTTATTCTTGACATGTAGTACATTTCAAAGGCATTGTGCATCGGACATACTATCCCCACCCCTTTGTTCATTTTCCTCCATCTTTCTTTTGTCTTCCGTTTTATGATATTGCTATCGAAATCGCCCCACAATCACTTGAAGCAAAGACCCTACACGATTAGGGTCTATGCTTGTAGAGAAAATTGCTATTGTTCTCCTCACCTCCATAAACATTTTTGTGGATAATTTTAAAAGGGCAAGACAACCTGTACAATTGCTATCTCAAGGAAAAACACGAATTTCCAAAATAGCATGGCAGGGGGTTAAAAGAAAGTAAAAGGGTTATATAATTAACAAGAGAAATTGTATTGAAATGGGGAACAAGTGAACACCTAGACTGTCGACAGTCGCTCGCGCCTTTTTTCCCTATGTTTTATCTAAACTTAAGTCGTCGCCGCGCTCCGATCCGGCGCAACACTACTATAATCGCATACTATAGTAGTGTTGCGCCGGATCGGAGCGCGGCGACGACTTAAGTTTAGATAAAACATAGGGAAAAAAGGCGCGAGCGACTGTCGACAGTCGAGTGAACACCTTCACCTCATACATACATACATACATACATACATACATACATACATACATACATACATACATACATACATACATACATACATACTAGTATTTTCGTAATAAGGTGCGTGCGTGCGTGCGTGCGTGCGTGCGTGCGTACGGTTTAATTTTACAGAATCGCAATTGAAGCATCCTGGCCTTAGAGATGATGATAATTATAGGTATCATTTGATATCCAAACAAACTACCAGTAAACTGTATTGATATATCATGTGTATTGTTTTAATAACCCCACATTTAGGTCACAAATAGCATGAACGATTGCGTGTAGCTAGACGATGATATAAGAAACGAGAGAATTAGAACAACGCTTCATTTGAACTGAGATCAAGGAACGCGGTAAAGTGAACAACTGAAACGGGAAAATGTATGTCTCTGATAAAATGCATGGTGGCGCTATTGCAAAACTGTAGTCATCCACGCACCAATTTAGAAACTAAGGCTGCTTTCACAAAAACTTGTTGGGGGGGGGAGATTTTAGGGGGGGGGACTTGAAAATATATGGATATTGTGTGTGTGTGTGGGGGGGGGGGTACCTGAAAAAATGTTATGGGTTGTAGGGGGGGGGGAAATAAATTGACATCATGACTTTTCAAACATGGGAAAATAAGCTTTCAAAATGTTGGTCTTCCTTTTTCAACAACAACAACAACAACAACAACAACAACAACAACAGCTACAAACAACAGTTGCTCACAAGTTAGTAAAATGAAAAACAAAAACAGTCAAATTTTAATTTTCTTTTAATAAACTCAAACTGTTAATGTAATGATAAATTGAAATGGGCGAATTGAGTGGTACAGATTGTTTTTTGTCTGAAATACCAGTGTCTTTCATGTACACTACTATCTACTGAAATTTGTGACATGACTGTGTTTTGGTTTGTGGTTATCACAATGATATGTAACTTTTTCATGTAAATTATTACTAGTATTAAATTACAGACAAATATGACAGACAACATATTACATTTGCAGCTCTTGGAAGTTAAAAAAAAAAGAGTTGGAAAAGGTTCATCTCAGCCTGCCATCAAAATGTAAAAGATGCATCTGCACTAAAACATACTTGACAAGTATCAAAAACTTCTGTGCAAGGTATTTTTTCATCCTATAGATATGACTATAGTTTTCAACATAAACTTTTAATAACACATTCTAAATATTTCCAAAAATTAGCATATTGGCAACGTCTGCTACATGTGAAACAGAAGACAATATCTCACAAGCTGAGTTAACAGAGAAAAAGTAAAATAAGTTTTTTGCACATACTTTTCAACTTTGTATGAATATACTATTACTTTTAAATATAAAGATAAATAAATAAACTATGACATAACTCTCAATATAAAGTTACCCTAAAGATATATGGCAGGAATGAGGTAGTGAACTGAAACAATATGAGCAAATACTCCAATATAGTCTCAATAAACATTTTCATTATTATCATTGCCACTAATATATATCACTTGATTCCTATTCTGTTAGATGAAATGTGGCTGGCATTTTTGAGTCATACATTTATTTTCTTTTGACATTATATTGAACTAATTTACATCAAACAAGAACGGGATACATGTCAATGCATTTTATTAAGAGTTTTTTCAGTGTTATTTAGACCAATTTGATTTGTTTTAGCACACATTTAGGAAACTGAACTGGAACAATACAGTATAAAACTCTCTTTCAATAACATGTGCATCACAATATTTGCAAATACAACTAAAATGACATTCAACTGTAACACTACTAGTATAATGTATTAATACAATATTGAACAGAAAACAAAGACTCAGTTGGTCTGCTGATCATACATTTTGTTTTAACTGGTGTTTGTGTATATATATACACACAATATACAAATTGATTATATATATAATGGACAAAGTTGGTATTAAGTGTATTATGTACAGTTTTGTACTTGGTATGGAATGTTAACGCACAGGAAGAGTATTCCAAAAAAAAATTATTCGGGTGAGGGGTAGTACTTGAAATATTTGGGGCTTTGGCAGGGGGGGGGGGGTACTTGAAAAAATTTGGAATATGGCAGGGGGGTACTTGAAAAAAATTAGGGTTTTACAAAAAATCTCCCGAACCCCCCCCCCTCCCAACAAGTTTTTGTGAAAGCAGCCTAAGGGGTCACCGTATTACTTCCCCTGGATTACTTCAATCTTCCAGTTTGTGATTCTGTACTCACCATCGTATTATTGCTATTTTTGCTGTTGTCTTTGTCGAAGTTTTAAACTATAGGTTTCCGGCATTATGTATATTTATCTGTCATTACGGTTATATTTTACAGAATCGCTATGAGAGCATCCTGGCCTTAGAGAGATGATGATAAACTACTAGTAAATTGTCCGTCCGTCCGTCCGTCCGTCCGTCCGTCTGTCTGTCTGTCTGTCTGTCTGTCTGTCTGTCTGTCTGTCTGTCTGTCTGTCTGTCTGTCTGTCTCAAGTTAACTTGCTTCCTCATTGTTTGCGCAAAAAGAGTGTGTCAGTGTCCAAATATCAAATGTCAAATATTTATTGTCCATGTTACTAAAAAATAAATGTAAATTCGTCTTTTGGTTACTCTGAAATGTAAAATTACAAACATATAGCATTACTTAAAGTTAAAGCAGATATTGCACATATATTAAAAACTCATGATCATCACGCACACATTTGAAAGGTCTCTTAAAAGATGGTCATTCGCTGGAAGAAGGCGATCAACGTCTGACACCATGGTTTTGAACTGACGTTACAGAAGGAATATAAGAGTTTTTGTGTGCCGCATGAACCTGCGACCTGGAGGCAGTTCTTGGAAGTAGGCATTAAAAGGATAGGTACCATCGCCTAGAATTTCACACTAGTTTTGCTTTGTTCCTGTAAAATATACAGTAGTAGATATGGGTGTAGTGAAAGATTAACGGCGACGTACAGAGACGATGTAAGCTTTATGGAGTAAAACTGGAAATCCGACTTTATCTTGTGATAGCCCTGGGTTACGTTCATCCGCACGAGGACTTGGATTAATAGTTTTATAGAAATCAAAATCACTAGTGTTACTCTACCAGTGCTAAGCCTACAATGCGTGGGGGAACTGCTCTCTGGAAAATTTCGCCCTCTATCGTAAATCCCACATTTCAGATTTAGACATTGGAATATTATTCACTGATGTGATATCGTAAGAGTATTTCAGGTTTGACAAAAAGCAGACATTGTCGCTGAACTTTTGGAGCGGTAGGTCAGTGTATGGTAGATACCCTGTACTTCGATAAAACGTCAACATACTAGTAACTACAATTGTTCAATGCTGCAGCTGACTATACGAGCGACTGCCCATGGCATACATGCAGGTATAAGTTTATACCCAAATGCTCTACCTAACAGGATAGTCCCGGCGAAAACACAAAGTACGAGCTTCACACTTAGAATTTAATACCCAAAATATTTTAGCACAATATATAGCAAAAGGCCTAGCTTATTATTATAACTCAAGAAAGGGTGTGCGATGAAGGATTCGACACTATCCCTAGGCCTGGTAAAATGACTTTCTTTGGTTCCTGAGCAAGAAATTATCAATAATCGACCTTTATTTCTCTTTACAAGTCGCGACAGAGAACAACGTAATTTGCTAACTATCCTTCAAAGTTTAACTTATATCTGCTATATGGTTGCCCGTCGTCATTTGACCGACTTTTAATTTTTTTATTGGAATACAAACGCCTTAAAGCTGCACTTGCTGCAACTGAAAATATATCTTTTGAAAATGTTTTGTTCGATAACTTACTCTTAATATCGTACAGCGTGAACATTATTGAATCACCTGTGGGTCACAGGGTGAACATATATTTTGTATCTGTATACATGATAAATCAAATCAAATTGATTTATGGGTCCGCACCCAAAGGTCAGTGCCATCAACGGTGATCACGATGTAAACCCGTTATTGCAATACTAATGGCTAAGTATCACTACAGATTAATATGTACAATGCCTGATTATTGGTATTTTAACATTTTTAGTGACTAGATTGTGGTTGTCTGATCGAAAACGATACTACCGTTACAAACGAGTGCAGTGTTAACATGGCGACACATTCAAAACAAACTTTCATGAGTTAAACTTGTCACTACACCACATACGGATAATATTATCAATAATTGACCATTTTTAGTGAACTTATCTTTTGGTTACTTTAATGAAAAAAAATATCCCAAGTGCCGCTACTGCAGCTTTAATCCCACGAATCGTCACATGAACAAATGTATCAACATTGTGTGATATCCGCTAAAATACCTCATGTTCGGCTCACGCATACATCTTAAATTTCATTAGACCCCACCCCCATGCATGTTCCGAGATGGATAAACACGTACTACTGAGTACTGTAACAGTAAATCTGTCGAAGGTGGCGCTATATAGCATATGATGCAAAGTAGCTTGTTGCTGAACAACACTCGAACCATTCCTTTGTATTCATACAAGATGTATGGATATCTTTGAGCACAATGGTGTAAAATCATAAATATTGAGATCTCAACACATGTATATTCGTAGTTAACCAGTTAGACGTCTGAATAACATAATTTCTAGTTCGACGCTAATATATCATGTTATTGGTATTTGGCGGGCGGGCAAAGGATGATTGCTGAGCTTTAAGCCTAAGTAAACTGTACAACTTCAAAGATAGTATAAAAACCGTGGTACTTTGTAACCACTGATTTATTTTCTACATAATTGTTATTAACTGTTACTAGTCGTCATCCTTACATGTAAATGTCAAATGCATTTATATTCCCAAAAACAAATGAATCAACATGTTCTTGATCGTCAAAACTCTTCTGTTCCCAGTGGAGTTCCTCGGTGATAGAAGCTTAAGGCAGAGGATCATTTTCTATGTAAAAGGAGGATTGTTATTCATGTAATTCGTAATTTATACTTATTCTCTTCGTCCATACTGCACAGCCCTTCCTTACACATCATACTGTTAATATGTAGAGATAAACTTTAAGCTTTCTTGCAGGTATTTGAAATGTTAGCAAATATACAGGTCATATCTTGTTCACACACTGTCACACACACACACACACACATACACACACACACTCTCTCTCTCTCTTACACACAGACAGACAGACACACACACATACATACATACATACATACATACATACATACATACATACATACATACATACATACATACATACATACATACATACATACATACATACATACATACATACATACATACATACATACATACATACATACATACATACATACATACAAACACACACACACACACAACATATGACAATAGTGTCTCTGTAAATTGTATAGCGGAAAGCAATTGCAATGTAATAATATGACAGACAGTGTCGTATCAATCTTTACACCAATCTTCCAGGTGAACTAAGTAATCAATTTTTAACTTTCTTACCTTTAATTGACATTTTTTTATTTTCCAAGTCAAAATAGAGATGGATATTTATCAAACTATCTACTTGATTAAAATAAGCATATCAGCCGGTATACAGTATGCACATTTCCCCCTTCCGACAACACTTATAAAATCATGAACTCAGCAATAAGCAAACGGCCAATGATTTTGTCGTCGGCTTGCTTTAAAACCGTGATTCGTAGGCTGTTGATTTGCAAGGAAGGTTAGCTAGCTGTGGTAGGATATTTTAATCCTACATAGTTCACTATGTAATTGAACAATATAGCTAAATGGGGGCGTGGGGAACACTCTTCAATTTTTTCAACCGAAATGGAAACAGAAAGACAAAAGTAAAAAGAGCAAGAGAAAAACATATTGTATACTAATATCTTACCCCTTCCCCATAGATGGTCTGTTCAAATTTTGCTGCACTCTTCTTAGGTTTCGGCATCTTCTGTGTTTGTTGTAGAGATATACAGGTGACAGACTTGTCTCACGTTCGGAGAGTAAAAACTGTTAAAGTATCCCCAAGAAATTTTAGAAATCAAAGCGGTGATTTTTATCAGACACGAACAAATTCAGGCGACTTTGGATTTGACAAGGAGCTAGGTCTAGCTTGTTGCACTTCCAAACACATGGAATTAAAGCGAATGGGCGTATGATGCGCAACATTCACTGCGCGTCTTGTTTTGGCCTATGTCCTCGCATTTATTATGAAGTTGCCTTGGAAATAATCAGTGCGTTCCAGTTTTAAGTGTCCAGTCGCACTGGTAAGGATAAAAATATATAAAACGTCTAAATCTTTAAATCATTTGTTGATGACACTGAAAAGGGACAGGTGTGACGTCACTATAGACATTATTTATTCATTCGTTTTTCTGTCGTGGCCCGGGGAAAGACGATATTAATAACTGATATTCATTTTAGTGAATCGATGTTGAAATAAACTACGTCATTTAAACTCTCACTTTCGTTTATCCAATTTATCTGATGAGAAATCCTGAAATTGTTTATGTGTTTTACTTCAACACTCACGATTTAGTCTAGTAATAAACTTAGCAGTATCACAATGACATATGTATAAATCCCTACCATTCTTTGGCATATGTCAGTAAGCTTATTATCTTTATTGTGCAGTACTGTGCAGCTCGCTCTATCCATGCGACGTTGGTTGCCATGCATTACTGTTTTAAAAAATCACGACAAATTTCAGACATTTTAATTCTCTGCTAGTTTTAAAGAAAGAAATCATAAATTGGAAAATAAAACTGCAATCGTGACCTGATCAATACAATTTATAATAAAATGCCTAAAGTTTTCAGATGGCTCATGTGACACCAACGTGACCTACATAATTGTCCAATCAGGACGTGACCTACAAACCGGAAGTGTCGATTTGTTGCTAGCTACAGCTGTCCGCCGAGATGAAGCAAGAGGCGACATTCAAATGCATTTCACAGAAAAGAGTTTCTGTAAAATGCAACAAACTCGTAGTAGGGCATGTTTTCAGGTATGCGTTAAATGCAGACAAAAGGCATCGCGAAGCTATTATAGGCGCCGCTCGTTCTCTATACTATTGCTAGCATCGGTGCATGTAGTACACTTGAGTGCATCCGGTACTTGTCTTTAGACCCGCTTGCAGACGGAGTAAGTTGTTCCTTCCTTCTCCGAAATGCATGCACCGTCTGCAAGAAGGACTAGTACTCCATGAACCCTTCCCTGAACTTGTTGTACTGTTCATACTCATAGATAATTTTTCGAAGTATTACTGACATTTTGAGTTCTTACAATGTAAGGTCACAAAAGAATCGCCGAATAATCCAACTTGCATATACTCATGCAGTTACGGCAAATGTACTTGTGAGGTAATATTCTATTCCAGGATGATAATATTATTCTAGGATGATCATCATAATACAAAATAATGACGTTATTTAATAACGTCATTATAGGTATTTACAATGTTCAAAGAAATATCACCGCCGGTGATTGCTCCGGAAAATACTATTTAAATAGTAAATCATCATCATCATCATCATCATCACCATCATCACCATCATCATCATCATCATCATCATCATCACCACCACCACCACCACCACCACCACCACCACCACCACCACTACCACCACCACCATGATCATCCAGCAAACTTTTTGGTATGTTTTGATAGTCTCCAATATTCTATCCTATAATCTGACATTAGGCTCAATATTTGTATTTTTGTAGATATTCATCACAGGTCATTATCCTAGGAGGTGAAGATGGTGTGATTGCAGTGTATGATCTACCAAATGATAAACACAATGAAGAATTAAAAGTAAATGTTGCTTTCTTTGATGAAATGGGTGAATTGTTTACATATCATATCCTAATGACTTGTCACAATGATCACAAGTTTGTGTTAGTAGAAAGTTGTATACATTCTGAATGATAATGAATCTATCTATTGCTTTGAAAAAAATGATGTTTGCACATATTAGCTTTCTTGCAAAAAATGGCATTTTTTGGATTGTAATTCCACATTTCCATTAACCATTAACAATGACTGTCTCCATGTAACTGTGATATGCTGGGTTATTCGGAATATTAACAAGTATTCTTTGACGATAACATTAAATGTATTAAAGTCACTTGTCAACTACTAAAATACCAGGTATATATCATTGGGGAGTAGTGCTGCAACAGAGGCCGAAAAAGTGGTCTAGTTTATGAGATACCACAACTGGAAAATAACCAAAAATAATATATATATATCAAAGTCTTCCTTAGAGTCTCAGGAATATGGAAATCCATGATGACAGAGCCAAAAATTATTACAAATTAAGTTAGAGCACAATATGTAACATGGTGTAGAAAGACTCAGACCAACATTTGATTGGTTAAAATAAAGATACTATGTGTTGAATTTGTGGATCATATTAAAATTTTAATGTGTTTAGGTTGAATATGTATATGTTTTTGTGTGTGATAGGTATTAGCAGACACACAGGAACTATTCTTCCCCCAAAATATGCATGTTACCATGGCAATGTCCATGTTTTGAGCCAAAATCACATTTTGATTTCCAGTAGTTCATTTACAGAAACTTGGAGAGTAACTTAATGTTTTGTAGGACAGCTTTATCCTGGAGATAATGTAAGGTTTCTATATATCAAATTCTTTTTTTAGAGTCCAACTAATAAGGAAATATATGATGACAGATGTGGAGACTGATAAAAAGAAAGTTAGGAAAGAGATTTCATTTACTATTACTGAAAATGTTTTCCCATAACAATGTCCATAAAATGTTTGTTTGTGAAAGGCACTCAGGAAGTAAAGGAGGCCATAAATTCAATCATGCAACCAATGTAATATGTATCCACAGTTTGTGTGTATATTGATGTTCTTAGATAATAACTTTATTGTGATTGGTTAACCTCATAGCATTTCACACATTGGTACAAATAACAGTCTGTGACCTGTCTTTTCAGTTGAAGTGTACTTTGGAGACCAAGAGTGGACCTATACAAAGTTTGTTGTTGTATGATGTCACAAAGCTAGGATCTGTTGATTTACTGGTGGGTCACTCTGGTGGCATGGTTACTATTTTCTGCAATGAACAGATTTTGAATCGGTGTAGTTTCTCAGAACACAGTGTTGATGAACTGCAAGTGGATCATGATGCAAGTAAGTATAGTGGTGTCCAACCCAAAAGATTCTATATAGTATTTTTATACTATAGAATTGTAACTGTATTATCGTAACTATATAGAACTGTAACTGTATTGTCATAATAATGAATAAGAAGATTGATAGTAGTAGTAGTAAGAATTGAAAAGAAATTTGTGTTGGATATTGAAGTGTTAATTAAATTAAAATATGACAAAGACTAAAATATTGTTCAGAATACATATCCTGTTTCTTGTATATGCTGTTCTAATCTGTCAACTTTTACTTTTATTCAAAACACTGAAATGCTTTTTTGTAGTAGTTCCAAACTCAGGGTGTAAATAATTTACCTGGTATGTTTTGGCTAAATCACTAGCCTTCTTTAGCTGCCATTGTATATAATTCAGTGACATAGACTTGTCACATGACCACAGGAGAGCCTTGTATACTACTGAGTATTAATTCAATGACATAGACTTGTCACACGACCACAGGAGAACCGTGTATACTACTGAGTATTAATTCAGTGACATAGACTTGTCACATGACCACAGGAGAGCCTTGTATACTACTGAGTATTAATTCAGTGGCATAGACTTGTCACATGACCACAGGAGAACCGTGTATACTACTGAGTATTAATTCAGTGATATAGACTTGTCACATGACCACAGGAGTGCCTTGTATACTACTGAGTATTAATTCAGTCATATAGACTTGTCACATGACCACAGGAGAGCCGTGTATACTACTGAGTATTAATTCAGTGATATAGACTTGTCACATGACCACAGGAAAGCCTTGTATACTACGGAGTATTAATTCAGTGACATAGACTTGTCACATGACCACAGGAAAGCCTTGTATACTACGGAGTATTAATTCAGTCATATAGACTTGTCACACGACCACAGGAGAGCCTTGTATACTACTGAGTGTAGTGAGTGATTTAGCCAAATATACTTTAATAAATTCTGTAAACTGAGTTTTGAACTACAATATGTGATTCCAGAGCATGGAAAAATATGTTTGTGGTTGCATTATATAATTTTTAAGATCCGTAGTGATGCTTATGTTTTGGTTCTTTGTGTGTGTGTGTGTGTGTATGTGTATGTGTGTGTGTGTGTGTGTGTGTGTGTGTGTGTGTGTGTGTCTGTCTGTCTGTCTGTCTGTCTGTCTGTCTGTCTCTGTGTGTTTTATCTAGAGATAGTTTTTGAACAAGGTTTATGCATACTAATCCTGATTTGCATATTGTTTAACAATTTTTTCTGTATCTCAAGGGAAGGAGTCAGTTGACTCTGATAGTACTTAATAAATATATACTAAGTGGGTGTTGTAATGCAATGTGTTACAGTATCATCTAAGTACTATGTTTTATTGTTTTTAATGAATGTACATGTTGTCATTTCAAAACTACTGGTTCAAATGAATTAAAATTGCATGCACATATTTTATACGTGTATGTCTAGATCTGATTAGTGATTGAGCAAAATCTGTGCACATCACTGTTGTAGTTAATTAGTCTATAGCAAAATTCATGCATATCATTATCCAATTTGCATATTATCATACTTCTTTTTCTTCTTTATACCTGTATCTATAATTTTATTGAATGAGACAATACTTAGCAAAGGTGAAATTAATATCTGGTACATATTTTCTATAAAGTGCTTGCATATTAATTTGGATAATTTGCATAATTGTTACATGTATTATTATTTGTCATTTCGTTATGATTTTAATGAAGAACTTATTGTAATGATAGAATACTTGACAGATATGAGTGAATTAAAGCCTACATGTAGTTGATAAAGCTTTGAGCATAGACCCTACCCTAGGGTCTATGCTTTGAGTGAAATATGTGTCTATAAATTAGCATACTTTGCATTCTGTAAATACATTATTCATCAACCATTTTACTTTAGAAACTAACCTACAGGAGCACTCTCAAGTCAGATCAGGTGTATTACTAGTATTCAAATTCGAAAAATAATTTAAAAGTAAACTTATGTACCTATGTTTTAAGCACAACAAAATATTTTAATGTTTTGTTTGATTTGATCATGAGTTCATCAGCAAAGGTTTTCTACATTTGACAACCTACACATTACATTTGTAAACTTATCAATTCCTATTAGAATTTATAAATGAATTGAAATCCTGTTTTTGCCAACTTGTAATTTATAGTGTACAAAGATATAACCACCTTGTAGAAAGTGGATTGTAATATGAGAATCATATTTCTAAGATGAAACACATTTCAAGTTTATCCCCTTCAAAATTCTTGAATTTTTTTGCAGAAAGATTCCAACAAATGCCAGTTTTTGGATAGTTTTCGCTAATGTCTGTTATCATTCTTTATTGCTTACAGCTGGAAATCTGAGTGTGGTAGTCGGAGATAAAGGAGGGAACATTAATGCCTTTCTACCATTTAGACCATTATGGCGATTGAGGATTGCTGATGTCACCCTTCCACAGGTAATTGTCTGTTTAGTAGTACCTATCTGTATGTAATCAAATGGAGTACAAATGGAGTTTTAGAAGTAAAATATAGATATGTACATAGTTCAGATGATATTGCCATGACAATCTTGGATCAGAATCAGTATTTTCTCCTTTTTGTAGTGAGAGAATTTTTTAAATGTGAAACTGAATTCGCATATTCATCATGTGTTGTCAAAGTTGTGTTGATGTACCACAGAGATAATTGTAAATGACATGTTTTTATCAATTTGTCCTGTAAGTGACTTTTCCATTGATACAATTATAGGTCATCAATAACAAAGCTATAATGCCAGTGTCAATGATAACAGATACAAGTGTATAGATATATGTTTTACAAGTTTTATGAGGCAGTGACCTTTTGCATTTCTTGAAAGGTCATTGAAATCTGTTTGATTCCCCTAAGTCTAAATATTAATCACATTACTTCTATCATATTATCTGTAGCTCATATCATTTTAGTCTCAGACTCACGGTCAATATCATACAGATAAAAATGTTTAGTGGTGTTCTGTAATTCCTGAATGTTTTTCTCATTCATCAGTATAACTACCATTACTAAACCTGCTACTGAACTTAGAACACAGTTTAGTTTACAGGTTGTAAATGAGAGTTTCAAAATGAAGATTTTCTTACTATATTCAAATTATAAATTGTGTTTAGCCTTCTAAGTTTCATAAAACTGACTTGACAAGAAATGGTTTTGTGGACTTTCAGAAATCGACTTTTCTCCTTGCCAGTGCCTTTCAAATCTAGAGGTGAATATATATTGCCATGGCAACCTTCACAAATAATCATTTATATTATAGATACTTACTTCAACTTCATTGCAAATATATCAAACTCGATTAACTTCAACTGAGGGTTTATTCCGTTTTGTTCACTATTCGCTAGAGTAAGCACAGTTTTATGAGATTTTAGTGGATTCATGTCATCAACCATTACCATGGAAACATGTATGGTAACCCCTTGTTTCCAGCCATTATTATGTAGTTGGATGTTGAAATATATTGACATGACTTTCAAAAATTTATAATTTGTTGTACTTATCCTTTTAAAACCCAATGTCTGAATACCACATTCTTAGTGGTGATGTCTTATCTGTGGTACCTTGGGGGTTAGTTAGAGAGGTTTAGATACACGTTAGAACATGTATGTGTACGGGAGTATTATCATGCAGGTGTACAGGTAATGATGTGTACAAAATTGTATTTAGCTACACATTCAAAATACAAACTTGAAAGACAGTTGAATGTGCACATACATATAGGCATTTTCTGTTCAGAAGGCCAAACACATGACTTTGTTTTCAAAACTTGTTGGTACTTGAGACATTTATTCTGCAAGTACCCAAAGGAAAACTGAACAATTAGTTTACACTTTACCAAACATTGATATAAAAAATTATGATATTTAATAGAAGAAAAATGACTAAATTAACACATATTACAGTTACAGGTAGACCACCCTTTTGACATAGCAACATCAGCTACAGAGTGCATGGATTACCTTTGAATAATGTGACTATGAGGATGCTATGCATATAGAACACATGTAAATACATGCATCTCCCCCTTAACCTCTCTACTTTTGATCAGGAACAACTTATTTATAACTCTGTCAGACAACTTTGTTTGATACCAGTGTGATGGGTCATTAAAGTTATATTGCTATCCAGAATACTCCCAAAAGCAAACAAGTTAGAAGAATCCTGTTGAAAACTAGTGTAGGGAATAGGAAAACTTAGAAAATGTGTACTTATTAAAGAACACAGTGAACACAGGAAATGTCAAGAAAACATGTCATACAGCAGTAAGTAGTTTTCTGTGAAGTTACCAACCCAGAGGATATACTGATTTACCTCCCACACACACAGACAAACAGGATCTAGGAATAGATTATAGTTTTTGAATTATTAGGAGATTTCTACCCACACACACACAATATTGTACAGTAGGCAATGAAATGATGTAGTCTGACAAATCATACATGATGTGTAAGTATGTAACTTGTATTTTTCAAGTCATGTTTGAGTTTGTATGTAACAAGATACTATAATAAGGATGTAAAACAGTTGGAACAAACAACAAACAAACAAATTGATCTGGATGTTTCATTTGGTATGTAGATGTTAGATCATTCATTTCAAAGTGATTAAAAATCTTGGAATGCAAAAAATAGTAAACAAATATGATATTTCATCACATGGACTTTAAATCAAAAACCACTGTTCCTGACCAGATACTTGGTGATAATCTCACTTTGTATGTCAGGTTGAAGCAAATCAATCAGACCAATTATTATATTTACCTCTCTTTATATATAGTAAGAGACTGGATGTTAGCTAGTACAGTCAGTTGTGCCATAGACATTGGATGGTTGTGCAGTTGTGTATGGTTGTACTACAGTGCCTTTAGCACAATTATTGTTGCAAACCAAGCTGTAGAACCCCACATTGCTAATCTCCATATATAATATTGAGGTGAAAATTTCTTCCTGTTATGGATTAATATATTCATAGACTCATAACACCAGATGAAATCACTTTGACAACAGCATTAAATCTGTAATTTCAAAGACTGCATTTCTGGTGACAAGAAGATTTAAAAAAAATGAATGAGGTCAAAAGCTCAAAACTAGAACATCAAGAAGTTGGCAGATTCCTAGACTTATCAAAGCTGTCAGGTATATAACCCAAAGTTAGCTTTGATGACAACAGTTTGTCTGAAATGTAGTTAATGTAATGAATATCAATTCTACTGTTCATTTCATGTTACATGATTGTGTATTCTGTTCACTGGCTCTTTTTAATACAACCAGATAGAAACCAATAAGAAACTGCACATTTAACACTTGAAGATAGCAAGATCCCAATTTTTTACTACATTTGTCTAAAAATGAAATAAACCATTGAAACGCACTACAACTAGATACAGGCACACAGACACCAATGTTTTGATGTATTCATTTGGTGTCAATCTGCATGGTGAGGTGTAATAGTTCATTTCATTTAGACAAAATATTGCAAGAAACTGTATTCATTCCATCTTGCACATCTTAAAGTGTAGCATAAGTGCTGTTTCCTATTGGTTTCTGCATAGTTTCGTCTTTCTGAGTTGCCATGGAGCTGTGTTAGTCTGACTCCATCTTGAAGGTGAGAATGACCTAGAAATGTGTCATGGTAATTTGTGTGTTAATTAATTGTTAACTCCTGTAGAAAATGAAACGAGCATTTAGTGAATATCAAGTGTCAGTAGTAAGATTCTTACAAATTCATGTCCATTTCAAGTGAGAAATATATCATTGCTTTCCCTGTCATATCAACAACAGGAAGTGCCATAGATATTGCCATGGTAACAGAATAGTCAGTGGAACCTGATAACAGGAAATGGTTTCTTCTGTACTTGCATTGCTGTATCAATACACTTTTGAAAGAGAGTTTCCATTACAACCAACTTATAATTGTTGATTGAAAGTTCACCACATCAATTCATTTCAAAGTCAAGGAAAAGACAGGCGTAATCTTTCTATACTTTGCCACTTAATTTACGACATTTTTAGGCTTACAAACCTCTATGTTTCATTAACCTGTGTGCCATTGTCACTCAACTCAATAGTGTATTGTCATAACTGGGACTGTTTGTGAATCTTTGGAATCACCCCATCAGTATCAAATGCCAACACCTAATGTACTCATTCATGTTAGTTGAAACCTGGTGGTTGCTAAAACCTCAAAAATGGCTTTCACCTGGGATTGCCTTTACAACATTACATTAGTTGAAATCTGGTGGTTGCTAAAACCTCAAAAATGGCTTTCACCTGGGATTGCCTTTACAACATTACATTAGTTGAAATCTGGTGGTTGCTAAAACCTCAAAAATGGCTTTCACCTGGGATTGCCTTTACAACATTACATTAGTTGAAATCTGGTGGTTGCTAAAACCTCAAAAATGGCTTTCACCTGGGATTGCCTTTACAACATTACATTAGTTGAAATCTGGTGGTTGCTAAAACCTCAAAAATGGCTTTCACCTGGGATTGCCTTTACAACATTACATTAGTTGAAATCTGGTGGTTGCTTAAACCTCAAAAATGGCTTTCACCTGGGATTGCCTTTACAACATTACATTAGTTGAAACCTGTTGGTTGCTTAAATCTCAAAAGTTGCTTTCATCTGGGATTGCCTTTACAACATTACATTAGTTGAAACCTGGTGGTTGCTTAAATCTCAAAAGTTGCTTTCATCTGGGATTGCCTTTACAACATTACATTAGTTGAAACCTGGTGGTTGCTTAAATCTCAAAAGTTGCTTTCATCTGGGATTGCCTTTACAACATTACATTAGTTGAAACCTGGTGGTTGCTTAAATCTCAAAAGTTGCTTTCATCTGGGATTGCCTTTACAATATTACATTAGTTGAAACCTGGTGGTTGCTTAAATCTCAAAAGTTGCTTTCATCTGGGATTGCCTTTACAATATTACATTAGTTGAAACCTGGTGGTTGCTTAAATCTCAAAAATTGCTTTCATCTGGGATTGTCTAAAAAAGTACAACATTACATTAGTTGAAACCTGGTGGTTGCTTAAACCTCAAAAATTGCTTTCACGTGGGATTGCCTTTACGACATTACATTAGTTGAAACCTGGTGGTTGCTTAAACCTCAAAAATGGCTTTCACCTGGGATTGCCTTTACGACATTACATTAGTTGAAACCTGGTGGTTGCTTAAACCTCAAAAATTGCTTTCATCTGGGATTGCCTTTACAATATTACATTAGTTGAAACCTGGTGGTTGCTTAAATCTCAAAAGTTGCTTTCATCTGGGATTGCCTTTACAACATTACATTAGTTGAAACCTGGTGGTTGCTTAAACCTCAAAAATGGCTTTGACCTGGGATTGTCTAAAAAAGTACAACATTACTTTGATGGTACTTTATGCACATTTATAAAGGATTACAAATTAAATACTAACTGACTGCAGTAGAAATTAAGTCTTGGCTAGCTTACTTGATGTATTTTGATTCATGTCATTTACAGTATAACAATTTATCTATCCATCCACAGAATGAATCACATATGATAATATGTGATTGTACATCTACAAGTAATTTATATCACCAACATAATAAGGACAGTGCTCAAGTAAGAATCTCTACCAAGTAATAGGTAATTTATTCTGAGACAAGAGAAAACCTTACATCTCTAGAATATTCACACAAAGAGGGTGACGATTTCAACATGAGATTCAGTTACCATAGCAACACATTAAAGTGAATTTTATAACCATTACTTTCCCTTAATCAAATAGTTTAATGGGCAGACAACGGTTACCATAATAACTGAAAGACTTTGTCCCATTCCTTCCGTGTTGCACTGCGGGGTGTGAGGAGATGAAATTATCAAATGAATGGCAGTCAACAGTGGTTGTATTTCAAACATCAAGTGGAATTGACACCAGTTATAGCTCATTGTCTTAATTAAATTCCAACTTTTAATTGTAACATGAAGACTGCCTCAAAGTAACGTGTATTGCTGGAGGACATCAAATGGTATGAATAGACTAGGTGTACATTTCATGCTCTACCTTGTCAGTTTTATTCGGTTCAAAACAAGAGCAACAGTATTTTAAGTCAGTATAAATTAATGTGTACATTTTTCACAATTGACTTCAGATTATTGATTACTCTCCTGTAGGTCTGTTTTCTTTCCGCTACTTAGTTTTGTGCTTTCAGACAGTTTTATCAGGACTACTTGTATTAGCTATAAGTAAGATATGATAACGTTGAATGTATACACCATCAGTCCAACAAGAATAGATTGTATAATGCTAATAAAAATTTATCGATCAATATTTACTTATTTGGTAAGTCTAGTCCATTGTTACCATGACGATGCCATGGTGCATAATTCTAGTAGAGCCCTCATAATTGACACACTAGTCTTGAGCTGGTTAGGATTTCATTTATCATTTAGCAATGACTGTGTGTTTATTACATGACATTGATTTATAGGACCTTGTTAATTCCATCCTTCTAGCCAAACAAGACAAATGATATGTTTCTCATACCAATTATAGCAGTATTTCGGAGGAAAAAACAACCAACTGTTTTCTGTGATATAACCAGCAATTACCGCCTGCTTCATGTAATTTGGACAAAGTCTGTATTTTGTAACTATTTCAATTTGAAAGATATCATTTCAGCAGTATTGAGACTGGAAAGCAAATCAATAATAGAACCTTACACCATGTGAGTTCCACTGTGTGGTGTTGTCTCCAGGATCCCAGGGTGTTGTCTACTGATGTACTTTTGTGAGGGAAGCAGTTAAAAGTACAGTAGAAAACACCACAAGCACAAATATTATGTTTATTATACATTTGTATGTGTTTATCGGTAACAGCAAATTTCATAAAAATAAATTTTACTATCTGTTCACATGGGTTTGTGTACTCATTTTAGTAGTGTGCCCCAATAAAAATACCAAAAGTATGCTTGTATACTAATTCAAGTAATCATGACAATCTATACACCATAAGGAAGACAAAAACAACCAAACAACAAAATTGGAAACATTTAGTTGCACACTTACTATTGGAAAGGAACAACATGTTTTACCATAGAATCAAATGTAATTTCTACTGACTGAGTCAAAAAATGTTTGGAAGCGATCCCAAATTTTCACTGACATCTCATCAGCATCACCAATGGTGTACTGCAATAGCTGCTTTCACATGTCTCAGAAGATTTTCATTTGATACTATGAACCCAGAATTCATGATCATTCATTTCTTTGAATACACTGGAAACAAAATCATTGATATTACTGGTATGGTGGGCTGTGGAAAGTTCTTTGTTTTCAGAATCATTATAATTATATTATGTAGCATTTTACACAAATATAGGTATGGAAATTAAAATCCTATTATCGTTAGAGGAAATGAAGATGAAATTTTACTGACATCACTTCTCTAGTTTTCTATATTATATAGTCTGGATGCTGATGTGGTATCGAATCATCTCTAGCAATACTGCATGTTGCAATGGCCGTAATTCTTACCATCTAAATCACTGATACCATAGTATTCTATATTATACTGCATGTTGCAATGGCCGTAATTCTTACCATCTAAATCACTGATACCATAGTATTCTATATTATACTGCATGTTGCTATGGCCTTAATTCTTACCATCTAAACTACTGATACCATAGTATTCTATATTATACTGCATGTTGCTATGGCCTTAATTCTTACCATCTAAACCACTGTTACCATAGTATTCTATATTATACTGCATGTTGCTATGGCCTTAATTCTTACCATCTAAACCACTGTTACCATAGTATTCTATATTATACTGCATGTTGCTATGGCCTTAATTCTTACCATCTAAACCACTGCTACCATAGTATTCTATATTATACTGCATGTTGCTATGGCATTAATTCTTACCATCTAAACCGCTGATATCTTCCTTTAGGCAATTCTCAATTTGTTCTGTGTCAACAACATCAGTAACAACCCAATGTATATGGATATGTTGTCAATTACTGTATAAAACCTATCAGTGTCAGAAATGATAGTTGCTTGCAAGAGTTTGTGTTAAACACATCTTTAATCTTACTATGGGGTAGCTAGGTGATAATTGCTTTGTATGAGAATGATATCAAAGCATGTATTGCTGACATACAATAAGGCACAATTAAGTCACAATTAATTGTACTTATAAGTCACAATTAAGATCTTTGAAAGTGGAAGAGAAAAGGAGATTGCCATTATATTATGAGTGTTTCCTAGAAATATGAAATCAGCTTCAGTTAATCCCAGTTTTACATGCATTTTGGTCACTCCTAGGTTGAATCAAGTGTATGCTGTACCCAGCTTTACGTGCATTTTGGTCGCTTCAAGGTTGAATCAAGTGTATGCTGTACCCAGCTTTACATGCATTTTGGTCGCTTCTAGGTTGAATCAAGTGTATGCTGTTATTGCTGTACCCAGTTTTCTTCACACAACAAAGCAACAAAGTTATGATTTGTCATTGGACAATGATTATTATCAGTTGACTAACCAAACATCTTGGTTGCAGTTCTATCAGAAAATACAAAATCACTATGAAAGTATTTACTGCATTAGACTCAGAAGTGAATCATGATAGCACATAATATTAAATAGGTTTTATCATTTTATTAATTTGAACCAATGTTATACTTTTTTCGTAGAATGTATCTAAGCCAGCAGCAGTGACATGTCTATTGACGGCAAACTTAACAAGTCCTTCAGGTAACATGAGTAACTATATCTTAGTGTGTGATGACTGCCAGAGACTTCATATACTACAACAAGGTAGTGTTGTTCAAACGCTACATACACAAAGCATTGTTACTGCCGTAAGTATAATCAATGTATTTATTAAGTGACTTGTGTATATTTTACTGCAATAAGTGAATTTTCTATATTTTTTGTTAATATATCCATACAAATGTAAGAAGTATTAAATAGCAAATGTTATATGGATATCCTGGGAAGTCGTTTAAATGTATATAGAGTCAGCATTCAGTAATTGGCTGTATTGCTTTCTCTTCACAAAGTGCACACAGTGCTGTCACAACAAATTCTTACAGCTGGAAAGTACAGCCAACACAGACAAGGACAATAACAGTATTGACTGTACTTTATACATACAGACTTTACCTCTACTTTGAAATTAGAGTCAGCTGAAAGCTGGCATGTAAATGGGTCGTCAATTTACAACTGTCATGGGGAATATATCAAAGTAGATTACAGTACTTAGTCTACTGTTTTTTATCCTTGGAGCAGCACCATAAGAGTCAGTATTATCAGACTTTTTAGTGTTCAGGCATGAAGCATACCCAATATACCCGTGACTGTCGTATCTCTCCTCAAACTTCTATGCTATAATCACTTCTGTTCTGGCCATTAAAATTTAAACATGTTAGTTATATTCTTTGAAAGGTTCACGTCGTTTCATAGTTGTCATGGTAACAGGACTAAGATATCAATCATTATGGTCTGTATGTGGCATCATCTTAATGCCCAATGTATTGAGAATTGATTCACTTAATAAATCCTAATTAGTCATACCACGGATCTCAGAGCAGACAAAATGATTAAATTTTACATGTATCAGCATCATTCTATAGAAGAACATTTGATGATTTCATGAATTCCACACTTCCTAGTATGACTGTCTCAAGGACTTCCCTTGTAACAAACATTAACTGTCGGTGTATAAATTAAGAAATGCTGATTGTTACCATTGCAACAACTTTTGTATGTTGTTTTCCATATTTGAACGTTAAATTTGCATATTAATCAGTTGCTATAATGGTATTTCAACCTTCTGTCTCCCTCTAAATAAAATACTCATATTGCAATATATTAACTTACAAAGTGTTTTGTTAAATTTGTAATTTATTCAAGAACTGATGATGTATATATCACAAAGTCTATATTAGTATGTAAATAGAGTTGTAAACATGTGATTTTTTGGGTTGGTGGCACAAGACTTACATTCAAGAAACTTGCAGACAGACCAGTTGAAAGGTGTGTCTTTAGGAATGTCAAATTACTAATTTATTCAAGACACAATGACCTAATCAGGGATAACCTACTTGTATCTTAAAATGTTGGAAAATTGTCAAAATCTTCCCAACTCTGAGATGTATACTGAAATATTACTGTGTTCAAACCTATCAAAATTATACGCCTGGGTTTGGTCCCAATATGTATGTAAAATACCAGATTAAAATGTATAGTCATGTCTGGATTATAATACAAGGATTGTTAATTTGACTGCTATTACCATACACAAACAACACTAGGGTACGTTTCTCTTGTATCTATTCAACAACAACAACAACAACAACAACAACAACAACAACAACAACAACAGAAGCAGCAGCAGCAGCAGCAGCAAAAAGCTATCTTCACAAACCAAAATGTATAATATGTCAAGCTTGGTTCCCCAAAGACATGATTATCATTGTTGAAATTCAACTTGACATCATTAAAAATAGGAACAGAAAATGTGTCTTAATGTATTCTGTATATAGCCACAAAAAACCAAATTTCCCAATGTTGTGATTAAGAAAGTTTGATAAATATATTGATATATATTTATATTTTTAGTAACATATCAAAGTTTTAATTGCTTCATGTTTAGAGGTACATACAAATATTGACTATACCATAAAATACAATGAATGAGATGTAATACATGTATCAAATGACTGAAGAAGAAACATCCATGTTTGAACCAATGTTAGTATCATGCAACAGCTTAACACCGTTATAGATATTACAAATTATTATGTTGTAATATAATGATAAAACTTTTCTCACTTAGATGTGTTGTGGTCAGTTTCTACCAGAATCAGAGTCAGATACTACAAGTTCACACAGTAGAAGTGCCTCACAAATTGCTCTAGCAGGACAAGATGGATCAATATATATTATGAGTCATTTCCAGGTATGTTTGATAAGTATGAAACGTGTACTAAGTAGTCTGAAATTATGAAACGTGTGCTAAGTAGTCTGAAATTATGACAGCTGTACTAAGTAGTCTGAAATTATGAAACCTGTACTAAGTAGTCTGAAATTATGAAACCTGTACTAAGTAGTCTGAAATTATGAAACCTGTACTAAGTAGTCTGAAATTATGAAACGTGTACTAAGTAGTCTGAAATTATGAAACGTGTACTAAGTAGTCTGAAATTATGACAGCTGTACTAAGTAGTCTGAAATTATGACAGCTATACTAAGTAGTCTGAAATTATGAAACCTGTACTAAGTAGTCTGAAATTATGAAACGTGTACTAAGTAGTCTGAAATTATGAAACGTGTACTAAGTAGTCTGAAATTATGAAACGTGTACTAAGTAGTCTGAAATTATGAAACGTGTACTAAGTAGTCTGAAATTATGAAACGTGTACTAAGTAGTCTGAAATTATGAAACGTGTACTAAGTAGTCTGAAATTATGAATCCTGTACTAAGTAGTCTGAAATTATGAAACCTGTACTAAGTAGTCTGAAATTATGAAACGTGTGCTAAGTAGTCTGAAATTATGACAGCTGTACTAAGTAGTCTGAAATTATGAAACCTGTACTAAGTAGTCTGAAATTATGAAACCTGTACTAAGTAGTCTGAAATTATGAAACCTGTACTAAGTAGTCTGAAATTATGAAACCTGTACTAAGTAGTCTGAAATTATGAAACCTGTACTAAGTAGTCTGAAATTATGAAACCTGTACTAAGTAGTCTGAAATTATGAAACCTGTACTAAGTAGTCTGAAATTATGAAACCTGTACTAAGTAGTCTGAAATTATGAAACCTGTACTAAGTAGTCTGAAATTATGAAACCTGTACTAAGTAGTCTGAAATTATGAAACCTGTACTAAGTAGTCTGAAATTATGAAACCTGTACTAAGTAGTCTGAAATTATGAAACCTGTACTAAGTAGTCTGAAATTATGAAACCTGTACTAAGTAGTCTGAAATTATGAAACCTGTACTAAGTAGTCTGAAATTATGAAACGTGTACTAAGTAGTCTGAAATTATGAAACGTGTACTAAGTAGTCTGAAATTATGACAGCTGTACTAAGTAGTCTGAAATTATGACAGCTATACTAAGTAGTCTGAAATTATGAAACCTGTACTAAGTAGTCTGAAATTATGAAACGTGTACTAAGTAGTCTGAAATTATGAAACGTGTACTAAGTAGTCTGAAATTATGAAACGTGTACTAAGTAGTCTGAAATTATGAAACGTGTACTAAGTAGTCTGAAATTATGAAACGTGTACTAAGTAGTCTGAAATTATGAAACGTGTACTAAGTAGTCTGAAATTATGAATCCTGTACTAAGTAGTCTGAAATTATGAAACCTGTACTAAGTAGTCTGAAATTATGAAACGTGTGCTAAGTAGTCTGAAATTATGACAGCTGTACTAAGTAGTCTGAAATTATGAAACCTGTACTAAGTAGTCTGAAATTATGAAACCTGTACTAAGTAGTCTGAAATTATGAAACCTGTACTAAGTAGTCTGAAATTATGAAACCTGTACTAAGTAGTCTGAAATTATGAAACCTGTACTAAGTAGTCTGAAATTATGAAACCTGTACTAAGTAGTCTGAAATTATGAAACCTGTACTAAGTAGTCTGAAATTATGAAACCTGTACTAAGTAGTCTGAAATTATGAAACCTGTACTGAGTAGTCTGAAATTATGAAACCTGTACTGAGTAGTCTGAAATTATGAAACCTGTACTGAGTAGTCTGAAATTATGAAACCTGTACTGAGTAGTCTGAAATTATGAAACGTGTACTAAGTAGTCTGAAATTATGAAACGTGTACTAAGTAGTCTGAAATTATGAAACGTGTACTAAGTAGTCTGAAATTATGAAACCTGTACTAAGTAGTCTGAAATTATGAAACCTGTACTAAGTAGTCTGAAATTATGAAACATGTACTAAGTAGTCTGAAATTATGAAACCTGTACTAAGTAGTCTGAAATTATGAAACCTGTACTAAGTAGTCTGAAATTATGACAGCTGTACTAAGTAGTCTGAAATTATGAAACCTGTACTAAGTAGTCTGAAATTATGAAACCTGTATTAAGTAGTCTGAAATTATGAAACCTGTGCTAAGTAGTCTGAAATTATGAAACCTGTGCTAAGTAGTCTGAAATTATGAAACCTGTGCTAAGTAGTCTGAAATTATGAAACCTGTACTAAGTAGTCTGAAATTATGAAACCTGTACTAAGTAGTCTGAAATTATGAAACCTGTACTAAGTAGTCTGAAATTATGAAACCTGTACTAAGTAGTCTGAAATTATAAAACCTGTACTAAGTAGTCTGAAATTATGAAACCTGTACTAAGTAGTCTGAAATTATGAAACCTGTGCTAAGTAGTCTGAAATTATGAAACCTGTACTAAGTAGTCTGAAATTATGAAACATGTACTAAGTAGTCTGAAATTATGAAACGTGTACTAAGTAGTCTGAAATTATGAAACCTGTACTAAGTAGTCTGAAATTATGACAGCTGTACTAAGTAGTCTGAAATTATGAAACCTGTGCTAAGTAGTCTGAAATTATGAAACATGTACTAAGTAGTCTGAAATTATGAAACCTGTACTAAGTAGTCTGAAATTATGAAACCTGTACTAAGTAGTCTGCAATTATGACAGCTGTACTAAGTAGTCTGAAATTATGACAGCTGTACTAAGTAGTCTGAAATTATGAAACCTGTACTAAGTAGTCTGAAATTATGACAGCTGTGCTAAGTAGTCTGAAATTATGAAACCTGTACTAAGTAGTCTGAAATTATGACAGCTGTACTAAGTAGTCTGAAATTATGAAACCTGTACTAAGTAGTCTGAAATTATGAAACCTGTACTAAGTAGTCTGAAATTATGACAGCTGTACTAAGTAGTCTGAAATTATGAAACCTGTACTAAGTAGTCTGAAATTATGACAGCTGTACTAAGTAGTCTGAAATTATGAAGCCTGTACTAAGTAGTCTGAAATTATGAAACCTGTGCTAAGTAGTCTGAAATTATGACAGCTGTACTAAGTAGTCTGAAATTATGAAGCCTGTACTAAGTAGTCTGAAATTATGAAACCTGTGCTAAGTAGTCTGAAATTATGACAGCTGTACTAAGTAGTCTGAAATTATGACAGCTGTACTAAGTAGTCTGAAATTATGAAACCTGTACTAAGTAGTCTGAAATTATGAAACCTGTGCTAAGTAGTCTGAAATTATGAAACCTGTGCTAAGTAGTCTGAAATTATGAAACCTGTACTAAGTAGTCTGAAATTATGAAACCTGTACTAAGTAGTCTGAAATTATGACAGCTGTACTAAGTAGTCTGAAATTATGACAGCTGTACTAAGTAGTCTGAAATTATGAAACCTGTACTAAGTAGTCTGAAATTATGAAACCTGTACTAAGTAGTCTGAAATTATGAAACCTGTACTAAGTAGTCTGAAATTATGACAGCTGTACTAAGTAGTCTGAAATTATGAAACCTGTGCTAAGTAGTCTGAAATTATGACGGCTGTACTAAGTAGTCTGCAATTGTGACAGCTGTACTATAAAGTAGTCTGTCGTTGTGAAAATCTACAACTACAATCTACAAAATCTCAGAAGCTATGTCTACATAAAAGTCTATACTACACAATTCCAATTTTTATCAGGACACTATAAATACGCCATACACTGTTTGTAGTATTTTTTATTATAAACACGGTTACTATGTATGGTAGCCATTTTTCTCTTCACTAGTCATGTCTAATCTCCACACTCACCATTTTGATTAGAAACAGGCTAAACAGAACAAGTTTTAGGTCAGCCTTATGGTTACTTAACTTAGTCACAATATATTATCTGGTAAATTTTTTTATCAAATACACCAATTGTTTATTCACATTTTCAGATATACTCAGTGGAATATGGCAGTGTACATCTACCTTTGACCCAGGTCATGACCTTTCCAGCCTCTAAGGATGGTGAAATGGATTATATTCTGTGTGCTGGACATTTTAATTCTGTTATGTTATATCATACGGGGAAGGTAACTATGAAAAAATAGTAATTACTTCATGAGTGATGAGAATCGGGACAAAGAATACTTTGTTAAACCTTGTGAGGGGTTTTAACAAATTGTGAAAAACTTGAACTGTAAAACTCTTAAAAAAATAAGGATGACGATGAAGTCTCACTGTAAATTTACATGTTCAGGGATACAATAATTTAGTGAGTTAAGGGAGCTTGTACAAAAATGTCACTAACCAAGATAAGTAAAGGTTTACATGTTTAACGATACAAGGAACAATTCTCTCTACCTGCAATACAATTCTACACATCACTGTGGAGTCAAATGGAACGAAGTCGCTCGACAACGCGTTCTAATGTTGACAACTACACTTCCGGTCAGCTATGCTAATACACAGGAATGTTTCTTTCCCATTTTCAGTTGTAGACATCTCTTGTAATTTTGCTCTGGAAAGATACTGTACATATTTAAATTTCCCACCTCCATAATTATATGAGCTTAAAACTTGCGTTTATCTTATTTGTTACAAATTAAACTGTTTGGAAGAAACATTCACGTGTATTGACATAGGCGACCAGAAGTGTAGGTGTCGACAAATGCAAGCGCGGTAGCGAGACTGCGTTCCATTTGACTCCTTAGCGATGCATAGAATTGTATTGCAGATAGCGAGAATTACAGCATTGTATGAGATGGCACTTGTGTTTATAAATCATAACCAATTCATATGTCCAAAATAATAACAAAATATATCCACTTAGAAACCCCCCCCCCCCCAAAAAAAAAAAAAAAAAGCTGCAAGTCAGTTGCTTCATAACACAAGTACTGGTAGTCCCTTTACTACAGTAGTACAGCATAACCAAGGGGACTGTACAGCATAACACAAGTACTGGTAGTCCCTTTTTACAGTAGTAGCTAACCAAGGGGACTGTACATCATAACACAAGTACTGGTAGTCCCTTTTTACAGTAGTAGCTAACCAAGGGGACTGTACATCATAACACAAGTACTGGTAGTCCCTTTTTACAGTAGTAGCTACTAGTACAGCATAACCAAGGGGATCATACATCATAATACAAGTACATGTACTGGTAGTCCCTTTTTACAGTAGTACAGCATAACCAAGGGGACCCTACATCATAAGCATATATTATATATTATTTTTATCCTGTGTAGAAAGTTTGTCTCCTAGTAGATGAATGCCTATTGTTCAAAATATTTAAATACAACATTTTTTCTATTTAATTTGATATAATGTTTTAATTAGAGCGTTGATGCGATTGCTGAACTTCATTTTCTACACAAATTCCAACAGAAAACTTTCACTCCAATGATATCAGCTTTTAAATGTACTACCGAGATGCATATGTTTAAAAAGTTTAAAAATTTACTTCTAATGTGAGATATGGTGCTGGGTTTCTGGTAGTATTTTAACACTAAGTACTAAGTTGCCAATCTGGCAATCTTTGTCTTTTTCATTTCGTTGATTTTTGTTTTCCTCAAGTTGTATTTTTTGTGTGTGTACAAACAAATAACCCTGTGGTAGAGAGACAGTTAATCCTATATCTTCTCAGGTGAATTTCTGCTCAAATCTTTGCCTCAATATTCTGCATCCAACCATGATGGTAGTTTCACATCTCTACTTATTTACCCATGCACTAATCAAAATAATTTCTCACCAGGTGTTGCTGGTTTCAAAACAACTAATTTAATGTTTGTTCGATTGCAGCTTGTTACCAAATACACAACATCTGACTGGGTAAATGCTATGGCAACAGCTGATGTAAATAACGATGGAGAAATGGAAATCATTATCAGTTGTCTTGACAACACCATTTCCTTTCTCAAAGTTGCAAGATGAGTACTAAATAAAAGTTCTAAGATATTGACAATACACAAAGATAGGAAAACACTTTGCACCTGAGACTATTTGAAATAGACAGGACCTAGAGAAGAGCATGGTTCACATTCAACCCTTAGACTACTGGACATTAGTGAGACACAAAGAAGGGGTTCACATTCATCCCCTAGACTACTGGACGATAGTGAGACCAAAAGAAGTGGTTCACATTCATCCCCTAGACTACTGGACATTAGTGAGACACAAAGAAGGGGTTCACATTCAACCCTTAGACTACTGGACATTAGTGAGACCCAAAGAAGGGGTTCACATTCATCCCCTAGACTACTGGACATTAGTGAGACCCAAAGAAGTGGTTTGCATTCACCTCTTAGAGTACTGGACATTAGTGAGACCCACATTCACATTCACAGCTAGACTAATGGAAAGAAGTGAGGCTTAGGGATTTGGTTCACATTCACCCCATGAAATACTGCCGATTCAAGAACTTTAATGAAATGTGGATCACATTGACTGCAAAAAACTCATTTTGTATGTTTTTCAGTTCACTGAATTCTGCATAGCCAGTGGCTATATCATCTAATATGTCTGCTGAAATCCTAGGTTGACCTAAAATTGTCAGCACACCGAGACTCAGTGAATTCAATACAACATCATGTGTCCTTGGAGGTTTTCATTTCATGGTAGCTATATATCAATGTGTCAAACACTGACACATCTTTTGTGTTATCCTACCAAAGCTGTAAATACACTAGTCTGTTATTTCACTGTGTTTTAATATTGTAATCTGAAAAACACACATACTGCCTTCAATTTTCAAAGGAGAGCAATAATACAAACTGTTATTAATCCCGAGAAAACATCTGTTGTCCAAATCTTTCCATACAGGCAGACAGTAACCCATAGTGGTTTTATATTTGGTACCACACTAGACAAATCTGTCACTTTTGGATTGAGAGAAATAAATATCACAATTTTATAATTTTTACAAAATCTAGAAATGACCAAGTAAGCTTCTGAAAATGTAAATATGTATTTTTTTTTTAATTTGACTCCTAATGTTTCCAAATTGATATCATTCTTGTATGATATTTCTTTCCTACCATATACAGATATAGATTCATCCAAGTACCAGTCATTGTAGTCTTGCTGAATCTCAACTTTCTGTAAAGTTCACGAAGTGATCCTGAGTGGTGAAGCCGCAAGGATTGAATGACTGTGACATGTCACCTACTACTCACAGCTTTGCCACTTGGGGTTGCACTTTGTGCACCTTACAGAGGGGCGAATGTCATGAAGTCTGGCAACGATACTAAAATCATTGCTGTATTCAGTGTATGTAATCAAGTAATCACACTCAATATATGTTTACGTAAATATACTGGATAAGCTCACAGATTTTGGGACCAATTTCCTTGTGAGGGAGAAGACTTGAAGGATAAATGTAATGTTCAAAGTGTAAATTTGTCTCATTTTAATTTACTTAGTGTACTATTCAAAATACTAGCCTCTATCATCATTTGCAATAAATGGTATGTCTATGTGATCAATATCAAGACTGCATTTTGTGATTCTTCTCTATATCCACAGCCCTTTCATCTTTACAAAACAATCAATTCCAGCCAATCATAAATTCCTGTGAACAAATATAAATTTAATATGTGATTATTGTACTAGAACACTGATAAGGTGTCCTTAGTTATTTCTCTGTTTCTCATATATTTCTTGAAAATGACCAAAATATTTACAAAATAATGCCCTCTGTGGCCAGATCGATCAGAACAAAACAACGTCACTGATGGTAAGATTAAATATGTTGTTTTTTATCGCTGATAATCACGATATTAGGTATTAAAATCAAGTATTCTTCACACTTACTGTTTAAGAATCCTTTTTTTTTATCCACAAGCAAGATTGTCCTTAACTTTGATTTTACATGTTTAAATTTCAAACCCAAGCAAGCCATAGTATCTGAGCTAGAAGAACTCAGACTATACTAAATAGCATCAATGACATTGTAGCAATGCTGACTAGTGCAAGCCTCCGTTATTTTACTGCATGCTGTTTACAGTAGCTATGGCCATTGTCATGGTTTCTAGGGATTTTTGTCCTGTCTTCCAGGACACCCATTAGAATTTTCTTCAAGCAAGAGTCAAGCAAAAAGTGAACATCTTTTTGAACATGTTAGTAACACAATAGTATAGACTTTGTCATGCTTCTTAGACAAAATTTATTATACAGCAAGGTAGAGTAATGATCTGCTATAAATGTTACGAGACCTAAAGAGTCATAGTGATAATGGCAAAAGGCTCGTTCATACTATAAGTCAGCAAACATACTGTGATCTTAAACATCAATCATCTATGTCCTGGAATCTCTATTGAATACTTTTACTGATCTGTATCACTGAATTATAAAGATACGTTATTTATACATTAATTCTGATTTACTTGTAATTTGATTTCTTTATTAATGACAAGAAATGAGAACCCTCTCCATTGGAGGCTAATTTTCTCCATGCAAGTCATATTTTTATCACAGCTTGGATGGCTGAACTTATTGGAAAAGACAGCTGATAAAGCAAATCAAATCAGAAATATTTCACTTTGTGGGAAGTTTGGATTACACCTTACGTCATGACTTTAAAGGATTATCTTTGTTTGAAAGGAAATCAATGTGTAGCCGTCAGTTGCTAATATTTTGCATTACATTTCTTGTTCATCATTATCTCTCTATGAAAATACATTAGATTTTAACACCAGATTGTACATGTATGTATATAGTTCACATCATCATATTGAGAAGGCAGTCATATATGCTGGTTAATGATGAGATGCAATCTAAATGCTGGCATTCTATTAGCAGAGACCTAAATATATAAGTTTGTCCTCATACATGCAGTTGTATAACACCCAGACTGTATTCATTATCAGAGCCACCCAGACTGTATTCATAATCGGAGCCACCCTGACTGTATTCATAATCAGAGCCTCTCAAGAATTTGAATATCCATTTGATGCACTAGACACTTGACAATACTACCTCTTCTGATCAAACAGACTTTGAAAGCAAACATCATTTATTTCAAAGAGGGGAGGGGGTGTTCTTGACTCAGCATAATTTGTGACCTTCACAGGGGTGCAGCAAGCATGTAATTAATCAATCAATTAATTAATCGATCGATCGATTGAATTATTGATTGATATATTATTTGGTTGAATGATTGATCGATTGAATAATTAATTTTTGTAGCGAAATAAAACTTATTTTTTGTGTGATATTGATCAATTGACTCATTGATTTTTGTGGTGATATAAAACTTCTTTTTTTGTTCTTTCCCTGGCTACTTCTTTTTCAGCTGTATATAATTCACTCTTAATTGACTAAATAAAGACATCTTGTCTATTCTTCTCTTATCTCAATCAAAATGCCTCTAATCTCATAATTAGCAGAGATCAGTTACCACAAAAATTTGCTTTACCTCTTATCTACTGGATGATTATCACACTGGACAAATAAAACACTCAAATATGCACTAACAAGTAAGAAAGAGAGAAGGGAGGTGACGTCCTTTCTCTCTTTTACTAGTTAATGCATGAATGAGTGTGATAAACTCCCAGAAGATAAGAGATAAAGCAAAGTGTTAATGTAACCGATCTCTTGGCAATTATAAGATTATGGGTGTTTTAATTCGATAAGAGGAGAAGAATGGGCAAGATGTCTTTATTTAGTCAATAAAGAGGGAATTACAGAGAGAAAACTAGCCAGCGAAGGAAGAAAAAGTTTTATATCACCACAAAAATCAATGAGTCAATTGATTCACACACAAAATAAGTTTTATTTCACCACAAAAATTATTCAATTGATCAATCATTCAACCAAATAATCAATCAATCAATCAATTACATACTCGCTGTACCCTGTGCCTTCCCTTTAACATTTCCTGGTAAAGGGAAAAAAAACACTCCTGGAAATAAGGCATTTTGATAAACTTTGGGTTATGAAGTCATTGCACTATTTTATATCACATATATTTTGTGTGTGAAACACAGAGTTGAAATTTCTTCCTCATTCATTGTTCATTGTAGGCCCTCACAATAGACATGCAATATCTCATGGTAGTCTGCAGACAAGTACGTCTTATCACAGAACCTAAATATTCACAACTCCAGAGTGCTAATTATTACCTTCAAATAAAACAATCATGACTATTTATTACTACTCTCAGGGCCCAAAGTTTATGAAATTGAAAAATATATACAAAACAACAATACCCGATTGAGAACAAGGCAGTCTGATAAATGTTTTGAAAGTTTGATCAGTAGCCTGACTGTGCTAGTGATTGGTATTTTGGTCAAAAAATGCAGTTATATCTTTCATGCTCTTTGATATCACATATACTTTAATTGGGGTTGAATTATATTGAATCCAATCAAATTCATCTTCTACATGGCATGCAACAGTGTAAGCGGATTGTTTATTTTATTCAAATATACCCACAAGACACAAGACATCTGATTTTGCTGAATGCCATTTTTTTTTTATTTCTGATAAATCTCAGCTATAAGCTGATTTGCCGCCCACCTCTCTATTGCAGTGTGGCAGTTTGTAACCATGGCAGCATAAGTAGTATTATGGAATAGCACAACGACAACACATCAGATTGCAGACATACTTTTTTGGACCCTGATCCAAGCAAAGTGTCAAACAGGACAGACATTGGAATCCTTTCCAAGTCATCTTTAACAAACTTGAACATAAATTCATAATACTAGTAACAAATAAAAGATACAAAATTGTCATAATCTTGTCTTGTTTTTTTTTAAGGCTAGATTATGAAAGCATACTTTAACAAGTTCCAACACTGTAATGATACCATGAGATTGAAACAAGACTGATTATATAATAAATATGAGTCACTGAAGGGCTTACATTGAGAGAGTGTACTGTAAAAACACAGCCTCTTCATACAAAGTAAAAACTGAATACAAATAGGGTTGTCAGTATATATGTACGTTATGATAAAGGTTACTTGTAAATGGTACACTTGTGGTCAACATCAACAAAACACTTGTACATTGGACTTTCATTGTCTTGAGTTCATTTACATGTTTTAAAATGTTTTTATGACCACTCTCCTAGAACAAGTCGTTCTATAGAACTTACAAAACAGAAAACTAGACATAAAATAAAACTTTGAAATCAATATTTAAATGCTAGATAAAGAGGCCTATTTACATTGTGTGTTGTTAAATTGACTTGATATACGTTACATTACATTCATTATTTAGACATCAAGTCTATAGAGTTGAACAACAACATGTATAAATATACTATGAACTGGTCAGGTTGCATAAAACAGGAGTAATGATATATGTCAAAGAGCAACCCTTGACTTTGAAGTATCATGCATGAAAGTGAACTCTGCATCTATTGTTGGATCATGTTCTATTTTGGGGTGGGGATCATACTAAACTTACATCTTATATTCTGTTAGTAGCACTTGTATACATACATACGTACGTACATACATACATGTACACACACACACACACAGTCGAGTTGCATCACATATGTCTCTGGATAGATTGTTTTCATAAGAATAGTTATTTCACCTCAGTCTGCATCCTCAAGCAGGTGCAGTCAACAAAGCTGTTCTTGCAAAAAGCAATTCTTTTTTTAGCAGTTGTGGGAGGGTAGCAAATAAGGAAGAATTGCAGCTGGGAAGTCTTGATTTTGATACAGTGGGAGGGGAAAACATGATGATGTCTGTAAGGTAACACACATCGTGTACGCCAAAATGAATTGTTGATGAAGTGGAAAGCATAAATCGTTGCGTCAGTGCAGTAAGGTCGTATCTGCCTATACAATTGCATAGCAGATACGACCTGACTGCACTGACGCAACAAAATGTTTTCCTCAGTGGTGGGTAGTGGGTAAATCATTGGGTGGGCAGTGGGCTGGTGGGCAAGTTGAAACCCAGTGGGAGGGAGGGCGGGCAGATATCCTTCACCAAAATAGAAGGGCACATACCAGCTAATGCCTCCCCACATTTTTTTGGAGGGGGGTGGGGGTGGGCAATTCTATTAAAAACATCATTTTTGGTCTGATGAAACAACATATAATTAATGAAAACCATAAATCTGCCCATTGGCTGCCCCTGCTCCAGTCTCATGTTATGTGTGTCATACTTGTGAGTTGAAGAAATATATAGTTTATCAGTCAAAATTATTCACAAGCAAATAATTCACTTGAGTGACAAACTTCTTTGAAATTTCAGCTTTCAAAAACACAACATCAAAGAAAAGATCTAAATGAAAGACAGGTACTGGGATGACATAAAATAGAACACACTAGTATCTATGTACTATATGGAACACATGTCAAGATACTGCATTATGCGTATGTCAATCCTCACACTTATTAATTGCACTAAATCATTCTACACTATGTCTTGTGAAATTTCATTTATAACCTAACTTACAAAACTTACAGTAAATTCTAAATACAATCTTTGCACCAGTTTCAATAACTATTTGCACAGCCCCTCACAGAGAGGAGTGCCTAAGTTTAAATTCTGAAGGTACACGGAACATTACTCTATACTCAATATACTACAATAACACCATACTTGCCCATTGTATAGGCTCTTTTCTTCTGCTACATAAATGCAAAGAGTTGACACCTTGATTAGCTTTTTTTTTAAAAAGGTGTGCTGCAGAAGGCTTTCAGCTTTCACAAGGCTAACACTGCAACATTTGTAACACACACATAACTGACACAAAGTTTTGTCCATAATACAGTACATACTACAAGAACCACAAACTTAAAGGTATAATTACATGTGTTTCAATTTTTTGGTTGTTTTTGTTTAAATTTGTTTTTGGTTCGCAGAAAAGCACAGAACAAGACATAAAAAGTAAGACTTCAAGTTAATACCAATATTCACACTAGTTGCAGAGATGAAATCATACGCATATTATTGCAATGATATTCTTGCAGTAACAAGTGAAAAAAGGCAAAATGTAAGAAATCCATGATTTTAAAAGCATATTTCAAAACTGCACCAATGCCACCAGTTGTCAGACAACCAACACAAGATGGCATTAAAAAGCCACATAAGTTCAAACTTGGCTGTGTGTATTCAATCATTTTCAAAAAATTGGAGACTTTTAAAGCCATTTTCGGATAGCAAAATTTCATTAATTCTTCTTTCTTTTAATTTGTCTGTGAGTGATGAAAAATTGGCATTAAGTTAATTTCCTTCAGATGGATGTATGGTATGATTCATACTATAAAATGATTAATTAAGCTGGCTTAAAAACATAAATGGCACATTTTAATTGCCAGAAATGTCCACAAAGTCAGTTTGTTAACTTGTAAGACTTCCATCATAAATGTTTTGTGAATGTTCAATCATACCTTTACAGTATGAAATACTGATATTTTGTGGATAATTATTTTTTTCTATATTGTTTTAGATATTATTTTACAACCCCAATAATGAACAACGTCAGCCTACGAGCAAGCCTAAAAAATGAAATGTTAGCACATGGCCTTTCATAATGCTGGATATTTCAAATATTCCCACAAAACAAGGTTTTAAAATTCAATAATGCTGAGTAGTTTTAGCCAAAGTCTTCCATCAATACATGTAACTCTAAAATTCCACACAAATAAAATTATTTTATGAGTTGCATCAATCAAGCCTTAAAGTAATTTCAACACTTGAATTCTGCTAACTAATCTAGAAATTCATTGCAACTTACTTTGATAGTTATCATTGTAGTGTTTGTTCTGACACCAGCAGGTACTGAAGAATTAACTGCCTACTACAATTTGATAGATACAACCCCATCCCATCCCTGAATACTCTAAAACAGAGAAAAGTTACATGTTCATGTACAGAACTACACTCGTATCTAACTGCATAATAGATCCATCCATTTAACTTTGTAGTAATTTCACAGGAATACTACACAGTGTGTTATTGTACATGTCCTTGTCAACAGATAATGGTTGGTGTTATATATATCTACTGTAGCAGATCGGTGGGATTTACATGTTTGTACCTGGGCACTTCTGACAAGTACAGTCACGTTTCAGTATCAAGTGACATGTATTTCCTTAAAAGAATCTCCAAGGAGTATTTGACACAGACTAAGTAAAGGTTGGATCTAACTGAAAGCATTACTTTTTAAAGTTTTACAAGTAGATAAAACCCAATAGTTCAGAGAGTGGGCAGCTTTATGTATTAAACATATGTGTATTCTGATATTTGACTGCACATACGTAGGTTGAATTATACAACATCCCTGTCTTCAACAGAACCATGTGAATCTTGGACTACAATTTGGATATCATTTGGCTTTCTTCAGTTTGCTGGTGTTCTTAAATATTTGATAACTTACTGAGTGTAATCAAATATTGTCAATAGCTGAGCATGGATAATTCTACAAGATGGGATCTAATTTTGATAAAATAGGACCATATTTGTAGGAGTGTAGTAACTCCTAACTAATGATCACACCATTGAGCTGTCATAGTTTATGTCATAGCCATAGAGACCATCCAAGATAACAAATTTGGCACTGTGCTAAACACAAGATTTACTGAGTTGAGATTAACTTCAGTTAACACTGTCTTATTAAGTTGGTACAAATTAGACTAATTATGTTGGTTGAATGAATGTTGCAGGAGATCAATTTTGGCAGCATCTGAACACAGTATCAAGATGTAAGGCAAAAGATCGACTTCTGACTTCTAAAAAAAATTTGGGAAGAAGCAATTGTTACATTGAATATCAGTGAAACAAATATGCAAACAGATAATCTCAAAAAAAATGTTTAGAGGCAGAGATACTTTTGTGAAAACATAATAACAACACTTTCAAAATAAACCATGATAATACTGTGCCTTTTAAATTCATTTTGCAACATAGCATCATTGCATTTTCCCCGTATTACAAATAACTTACACTGAGAGTCTCAACAGTACTTTCTGCTTTTACCCACATCATGTGGTGACGCTATGCATTCTTCCAGTTATTCCACACTGGACTTCCATATGGTACTGTAACACCAAATGGCAAATACAAACAGTATTTATGTGTAGTCTTTGCTACATACTGATTTCACTGTATAGTATGTAGTATCTGCCATTTCTTCAGATACATGTAGTGATCATGTGGCAATTACATGGTAATCATGAAGCAATCACATGACAAGCTTGCTGTCGCTGATCATTTCATTGTTGATTAGACAGCACCTTGAGTCGGAAGACGTTCAATTGACTTGTCTCTGGTGTATTGTTGTGACTGCACACCACTTCAGTGTGGCGTCTCCTGGTTGTAAGCAAACATGAGAACAGGAAACTGTTTGATGTGTGTTGACCATTGGGCAGAGATTTGGAAAAACTTGACACTAGGCCATTCCAAGCCATCAATGTTCACTGTAAGACAAAAATAGTAACAATGTTATTTTATACATGACAAATTCACTTTAAACCTCAGATCTGAGTATCAAGTCAAAGACAATCTACACTCTATTGTCTAACATATCTAATAATATTGATCTATGGGGATCGTTTCCTTCTCATCGTGGCCAATTTTGAGAAGTCCCAGATACTAAAGATTCAACTCACCTGTTACAGGATTGGTATGACTTTTACACATACAAATTAAACGATTGATACCATCAACAACCTGGCTCTTTGACTCTGTCTCTTTTGGTCTCTTGCCAATTCTCATAACTACAGACAAAGAAATACACTCATGTTACAATATGTTCAACAAAAATGTAAGTTTTCACATCTGCCTCACATCACTGAAATCCAGCAATAGGAAGATCATTACTGTCTACCACAAGATATTCACACCTTACATATTTTATCAACATTCTTTGCTTAAAATTACTGTTCATAAAAAACCATTACTGTTGTTTTGTTATGACTCATAAGAGTATTTTAACAGTCCTTATTGAACAGTATTCGATCCATAACTATCTATTTCATTTTGGCTTATATTCATACCCAATAACACCTCAGAGCCTTGTGAATTTATGCTAATTGTGAAATATGGCAAGTTATCACATAAGTAAGTCAAATATTATGGTATCCATTATAAGTATAAAAATTCATGTGATACAAATACAACTCACTTTTCTTATTCTTCTCTTTGGTGACAACAACTAAAGACAATGTGGACGTCAAAGCACAATCTCCAGGATTTGGCAGTCGACATATGTTGAGTGATCTGAAAGTTGTTTTCAATGAACATTTCATGCTATTATCTTTAAACTTTCCACCACTGCTACTACTGCTACCTCCTGGTGTTGTCACATTGGTCCAGTACTCTACTTGTAAATCCATTAATTCACTGCTAGTGAGGGCAGCATTACTAGCTGCTATTGCAATGGGACTACTGTAAGACAAACAAAATACTCATACAGGTCAATCTTGATGACTTACGATGAATCATCCCCAATGTATGTATTTTATGAAGTATTTCATTAATTACACAATGTAAATTTAAAGGTTGCAGCTACCTTACACCAACTGGCAAATCATCTATCTTAGACTGACCATCTACACATTTCACTTCATTTTCAGGTATACAAACATACAACTTATTGATATTTCATCATTTTTAGCATAAGATAAACAACCCAGAAAAACAAAATTCATACAAGATTCGGATATTAAAGCCTTCATTTTTCACTGGGTTTAAATGTTACTAACATAATTATGTAAACTTGTAAGTGGTAATCACTATACTGCCAATGAAAGATTACTTGTAAAGTTAGCTAGAGTGAATCTGCAAGCAGATATTCACCTGTCAACAGAAATTTCACTGGGAAGCTGTCCTTTCACTTTCAACAAGACTTATACAGAGAGTAGAAAGTTTTTCATTAACAGTATAACATGGGTTTAGGATAGTGTGATTACTTAAGTATGTCAGCTGAAGTATCTCTGAGAACAGAATTCTAGTAAAAGTAGTTCCGTTTTGTCTCTTCTCTAATACAATCTTGTAACTCTAGTGCCAGTGGTCTCCATGTATATCAGATAAGACCCATTAATGGATACCTACTTTGTTTATGTCTACCATTCTAACTGACAATTGGTATGTGATCTGAAGTCGGTACCTCTGTTATCAATCTGCATTAATCTGGGTACTTTTATTCATTGATAGATACATGTACAAAGGTACTTACGCTGCCAAAATCATTATCACTAAAAGTATGACAACCATTAGTGACATTTGGGGTCATTAAAGCCATTTCTCATTTTTGATATTTTTATTGTTAGCTATATTTTAAATTCCTACGGCAATACTAAGCTATTAATGTAGGAAATGTTGGTACTGAGGTTAAAATTATAACAGAAATGACAATAATTCTATATCAAATCACATCATGCAACTTCCTATAATTAAACAATAACACACGCCAATGAAGGCAATATCACAATTTATTGCCTGCCTGGGGCTGGCACAAGTTTAACAAAATTTTGATGATGCCAAAGCCTGGAATATGAAAGATTCATATTTTTAATACACAACTGTGGCAAATTGAAAGCTGAACATTGGCACACTTGGATTTTAATAAGGAGACTGTTATTCACTAACTTTTAAACTCATGGTTAGCCAAACAAGAGTTTACAATTTTGAACCAGAATTTCATATTAACAACTAAAATCATAATAAGGAATATCTTTAGATTTTCCATGAAATTTTCAAGACCTGTTGTTATTCCAGTACAAATGTGCCATTTTACTTGTCAATGAGTACAATGTGTATGTGGGTGGGTGGGTGGGTGGGGTAGGTAGGTAAATGTTAATATATGTGTCATGAAGCTAGGATTAATCTATATAGTGATGACTTCTGACATATACACATCTACCAACTAGGCTATACTTTTACACAATTTTTACTTCAATCACATACAGGTGAACTATTATTAGTATTACTAGTGTTATTTTCAAACAAATATTTTGTGATATTTAGTGAACTTCATACATTGATATTAAAAAAACAGGTATCACATGGAAAACTAGCTGTAAGCCAGGGTGTTTTCTTTTTATTCATAAAGTATATCATTTTGAAGCTTTTAATACACAGATCAATAAGTATAAAAAGTCTCCCAAAAATAATTTACATATCATCTTTATATTTGGCCAAAGAGAGCACGCAAAATTGTCAACTTTCATGAAATGTCATGTGATTTCAATCGATCCATTAAGAACACTTGTGACATACCTTGATGACTGAGCAGCAACGACACTAATTGCAGGGCTGGGTGGGGGTGTGTTGGACTCCTTTGATACTGCACTACTTGGTCCAGGTGGACTTGATGATAACATGTTAATTGCTGGTGCCCCTAACTCCTCCCAATCACCTACAGACCAATCAAATTATCAAATCCAACTAAAGTGAAATCCTGGCATTATACAAGAACAGACTGTAAACAGATAGCCACAATGACAAAAGCAATTTTTAGTGTCTATTACTTTGATGACAGTAGGAATTTTACTGAATAACTTACACGAATGACATGTATGTCATATACAACTACAGCGGTCAATTATATAATAGATCAATTTTTCTTTCAAAATCTTCAATGACAATTTAATAGTTTGCCATACTATTGTAAATGAGGCCATCTGTGTACATTTAGATGTTATTCCCCAATATATTTCTTAGTTCAGCCAATTAAAATACGAGTGACCTAAGGGGCCTTTGTCACTCCTCATCTAGCAAATTGTAGTGACAACCCTTAGGTCACGAGTATTTTCCGGCTGAATGAAAAATATATTGGAGAATAACATAATTATACCAGTATGAGTAATATCAAAGAAAAATTGGGGAAAGTAATGGCAATTTTGAACATTTTGACTCATATTTCAAACACAGCAGAACCAGTGACATAGACACATGTTGTTGTGACATAGACGCGCATTGTCGTTACGTAGAACGACCAGAGTATATATCCCATATTTTTGGCTTATGCATGGTATATTGATACTTACCTGACAGAGTACTGCTAACTTCTGATGACCCAACTCTTACATCCTATCCAAGGAAGAGACAACAATAAGTCACATTTACAGTTACTCTACATTGTTATCAGTAGAGCTAACTGAATTGCTTTCGTAACAATATTATCAATATTATGCTTGTAGACAAAGATATGATGTCATGTCATTGAATATTATATGGCCTGAAGACATGATCAGTACCATTATCAATATGAATGTACAGAAAGATTACTTCATGACCTTTACAAATGATAATCTTTCTTTTGATTTGAAAAACAAACTTTCCAAGTAATTGCCCATGTGACATTATGATTGATAGTAATTATTTATATAATAGACTGGGTGTATGAAATACAATTACTAATTATATAGGTACTTATCATTGTCCAGAAATCGACTAAAAGTCTCAAAAAACTTCTAAAATATTCTAGAAGAGTGAAATAATAATTGTGTACAATTTTCCTTTGTGTCTTTGACTCTGCGATGAAACATAACATGTACCAGCTTAGGGGTCTGTGTATATATATGTGTTGTTGAATGTTTTCAGACACTGTCATATATAAAATCACTTTGTAAAAGACTGCATCATTGGGGTATTATACATGTAGATATCTTGATGTATAACATGTTGTACAGCTAAATCACTAATCCATTTGACAGTACTCAAGTAGAGAAAATAACAATGAAGAATATACGAAGTGTCAACAAATTTATTTCATTCATTCTTGTATCGTGTCATACAGATAGGTACACCTATTCCTTTATCATTGACAACAAGAGTGTATTCAAGTACTTGGTGTCATACAGTGAACCTGTACAATTTTAAGACACTCTTGAAATACAATCTTTTTTTAAAATTAGTTTCATGTTATTTCCTGTATAATGATTTTGCAAGTGTATGCAAAGAAGAATAATATATAAAATAAAGTCTGTGTATATGTAACTATAAGTAAATGTGTCTGTGTGGGTACGCATGTATACACTGTGTGTGTGTGTGTGTGTGTGTGTGTCTGTCTGTATGTATGTATGTATGTATGTATGTATGTATGTCTGCATGCATGCATGCATGCATGCACGCATGTATGTATGTATGTATGTATGTATGTATGTATGTATGCATGTATGTATGTATGTATGTATGCATGCATGCATGCATGTATGTATTTGTGTGTATGTGTGTATGTCAGTATGTCAGTGTACCTGTGTATGTGTGTATGTCAGTGTATCTGTATATGTGTGTATACTTACATTAATGAAGGGTACAAACTTCTGAACAGAGTCTTCATCAGAGTTGTTTCGATAATTAACCATTGCTTCAGCAATTGGCAGTGGAAATACAATACTGGCATCTCGTAAATATCTACTGACACGGTGAACTAGCTCAGAATAATCTGGAATGGAAAATAGTGCACATTATTTACTGAGGGTGTGTAGCAATTGGCAAAATTCTCATTATAGTATGAATATCCTCAACTTAGTTAATGGTTTTAAATTTGATTTAATCACAACAGTGATGTGCATAGATTTTGCTTAATCACTAATCAGATCTAGACATACACACATAAAATATGTGCATGCAATTTTAATTCAATTGAACCAGTAGTTTTGAAATGACAACATGTACATTACTTAAAAACAGTAAAACATAGTACTTAGATGATACTGTAACACATTGCATTACAACACCCACTTAGCATATATTTAAACAATATGCAAATCAGGATTAGTATGCATAAACCTTGTTCAAAAACTATATCTACATATAACCATAAAACATACAGAGACAGAGACAGACAGACAGACAGACAGACAGACAGACACACACACACACACACACACACACACACAAACAAAACAAATAGACTAATGGACTGACAGACACTTTAGTTACCATCTCTACAGCACTTTTGAATGTAGCTCAGTTGTGCGTAAATGGCTACCATAAATGGAAAATGTTTTTTCATACTTTTTTTTTTAATTACACAATCCAGTGTCAATAATTAACATTTAATAACTATTCATATTTACAAAGTTCAACAAACTGAAAAATATTTTAAACAATTCTCGTCATTAGCTATTGCAAAATTCAAAAGTGACCACAACATAGGAAAATATGGCAAGATTTGAAAATTGTAGACTCACCAATATTTTCTTTGTCAGCTTTCTCAAAAGCTTCCCTCCAGAGGGAATCCATAAACAAGGAACTGTACCTACTATCAATTGAGGCTAAATACTTGGCAAGAGAATTGGCACCTAGATATGGAAGACAGAAAAAATTCAGTTTTTAGATGATTTGAATCATGTATGTGGATAGTTGTAAAATATTCATGTTAACTTTGCTATAAACTGTAGAGATTATATTACACTGATATCAAAGATTTATCTTATACAACACACTATCTGATTTAACTTTATGCTCACAGCTATCTTTCAACCTACGCTATACACAGCTTGTTTTTCAGGTCGATACAAAAAAACATTGCAACTAATGTTTTGTCATTGCCAGGCTCTTTCTATACAGTCACTTGAATGTCTTCACAATTTTAAGATTCTTTGACAATATACAAGGTATTTATTTCATCAAATATCTGGAGATGAAAGTATGAAAGTGGTACAAAGCTGAGTTACAATCTATCCAAATGCTAAATACTGCTATCAAAACCATTTGAGTTACACATAAACAGCCCCCCCCCCCCCAATAACTTGTTACTTTCAACATTTATACATCACTGACACAGTAGTAAACATCACACATAATACAGTAACAATAACCTTTGTAATGTAATCTTGGAAGGGTAAATTTTGCATCTGGGTAGCAACTCCAGTAAGTGTAAGTGATCGCACAAATTACATTCATATTAAGATCAATGTTTTATTCACACCTGATTTTACCATGCAGCACTAGATAATAACTTGAAAACTTATCTTTGTTGTCTTTTCATTCAAAAATAAAGTAATAAAATTTCAATCTATATTGCCTTGCTGAAATATTTTAAAAGACAAAACAGTTCACCTCTGTCTCTTGTACAAATAAAATAATAAAATAATAATGTTAATAATGTTGGTTTCTTATATAGCGCTTTCCCACTCCGTGCTCAAAGCGCAAAATCCTTGGAATAGAAATGAAATATTCATTGATTTGAGTCTGAATTGCCAGCTGAATGTGAAATAACATTTTGAAATAAAAAATTAATAAGTCTGAATCTCTGTAACATGTTTGTGACTCAAATAAAGGAAAGTCTTGTAAGTAACGATGACTACCAGACGTGTTGAAGAAATAAACTTACCTAATGGTATAACCAGAAACCTGATGTAGGTCTGCCAGTCTGGTGACTTGGCTGAGAATTGTTCTACATACGGCCTAAGTACTGAGTTGAGGTACGCATCACTTCCAGCTACAGCTAACTTCAATGGTGGTGGACTGGCTGCATTCGTATTACAACTACAATATATCAAAAAGTTGGTTTTCTTTAAATTTAGCTACAAATATACAAAGAAAGGAAATGGTTTTATAATGAGACCCGTCTTAACTACACCATGGCTGAACTAGAACACCATAACCAATACCATTATCTGTTCTGGGAACTCCTGCTGTGTATATTTACATCAAGACCTCTCTACAGCAAACACTATTCTTAGTTCAACCAAAGCAAAGTTTGGACTGGTTCAGAAAGAGGAAATAGTCAAACACACATAATACCTTAGACCCAACAAAATGTAAAAATATTGAATGTCACTGTGAATGTCAACATGATGAAATGGAGGATGTTAGGGACAGCATGAGCAACTATACTATAGAAGTATTAGTAGTTAGGAACCAAACTTTTAAGACTACTGCTTTTATAATTGAATATTACCACTAGAGGGCGCTATTGGGAGCATAGCCACTGATCAACAGTGTAGGAGGTTCAAATACAAGTATCAGTTGAAATCAAATTATGAAATTTCAAATGTCATCTTGTTGCAATCTGTAGCACTTTCACAAATTTGAAACACAAGAAATGAGAAAAGGAGTGACAGAAACAGATGATCATTTACAGTATGCAAAAGTTTGCTTTTCAGAGAGACCACTGCAAGCATCGCACTTTGGCCAGAGTTCACACAAGAAAAAGCAGAAGAATATGATGTAAATGAGGAAAGTGGACAGGAGTATGATCTAAATCAAACCAGATGCTGCAGTATGACCCTTTCACTGTTACATAAACAACGTCATTTTTTCATCATTGCAAATTTTGTCAATTTATCAGCAGAAATCTACACTCCTACATGTTGCTAGTGTTTGTATCAAAGAATTAGAAGCAAAATCAAAACCAAATTGTACAATTTGTACTTTTGTTGATATGAATGGCCAAATTTGGGGCAAGTCAGTGAAAGGGTTAACTGTGTACTGAAGGGACTTGACGCCAACCTTGTCATCCTCTTGGTCTTGGGGCCATTGTGTCTGTGTTAATAAAAAAAAACAACAAACATTCCAACATAAACAACACATGCAATTGTGAGTCCAGAAAACCAGTAGGGATCTATCAAATGAAAATGAACATTTGCACAGGCTACTAGAATAATTCCATCAACATTGTCAGCTATATGTGAGTTTAACAAAACATAAATCATGCTGCTACCATTACATTAACAAAGGCAAGACTTTCATATAGTCTTTGTCCAAGCAAACCTCCCAGTTTCACAAGCATTTTAAACTCTTTAAGTATTGGAAATAGTATAAAGTCAGATTAGAACAGACATGATATCTTTTTTATTAATTTGTTTTATTCTGTGTATTTTAAATAATGACTAGCAAGCCTGGACACAGCTTTGTATGAAGTCAGGTGTAGATAGCATTACTATGTGCTTCTACTACATTCATTTCAACTCACAATTTCTGTATCCTGTTAACAATAAAAGCAAATGTGGCCTGCACATCTGCACCTGAACATGTACAAACAACTTGATTCTGCTGTTCCTCCAGTGCTTGAGATAACAACTGAAATAGAAAAAAGAAGTTTTATTCTTCTGCTGTACCTTACACAACTGCCACAGGTGCCAGCCATATTTTACAACGCAATTAGTTAAATTTGCTGACAATCACATACGAGATATGCAATATTCATGTTAAATGTAACATGGCCGGTAGCCAACTATTTCAAATAATTAAGTGTGATGTCAAACTTACTAGACATTGAAAAGGAGATTGCATCACAAACATACAACATCTTAGCGCCTGATGAACAGAATAATATGAAATGACATTACTGCATCTTTAAATACCTCTTCCAGCAGTAGAAAGGACAGAGATTATGCAAGCACAGATACAAATGAATCACTGATTCAATTATTCAATTCATTTGCTATTGATGAATGTTTCCTGAATGTTTGATACATGTGACTAGTATAATACAGTATACTGACCTGTCCCTGCCATTCAACTGTATTGATTAGTATAATATTGTCTGGTATTTGATCTTCTGATGGCCATGCACCGGCCAACTGGTCTGGCAGTGATCGTCGAGGTTGCTGTTCAATTAAATCATATGATTAAATTTAATGTACTGGAATGAAGACACATTTTTTAAATTTCTTTCTTTAATACAGCAACTTCTCCTTGTGTAATAGACAGATCATGAACTAATAAATATCTTGTATGGAATAACTGTTGAATATCTTAACAGGTAAGTCATCACAGAAAGATATACTATGAGGTTATTACCCGATATTACCGCTTTGTTCATCGTATCGAGGTGAGTGCTGTTTCCGCAACGTGACATGAGTCGTAAGACGAGTGTCGCACTGCCAAAATGACATGAACAGTGATACAATGAATGAAGAGGTGATATCGGGTAATAACCAATTTATCATATGCCTATATCCAGGAATTCAAAGAGAATAAATGAAAATAAAAAAGAGCACAGCCTGCTATACACTTTGTGCATCAGGTGACTCTATTGTCAGGTGACATTCACATGTACAGTCTGCTGACCATTTCAACCTGCTTTGATGAAATGTTTAAATGATCGTCAACTTTCATCAGATTGTAATGTAACTTTTCATAATTATTTTGAAATACAAGTTTGATAGTAGAGTAGCATCTCTAAAAGTTTCAGGAAATACTTTAATGTGTTAATACAACTAGATGGTGGACCTCGAACGTAATTTCTGTATAACATTAGTTTGGTAGTGTAGCATACACATTGTGGGTAGTCTACCGTCATGTCGGTGACACCTCTGCAAAATGCACATAACTGTACAGTGTTCTCATGAATTTGTAATTTAATATACTATTTTTTTGTAAATAGTATCATTTGGGTATGGATATTTTCATTAAAATTTCCCTGCTTTGAAAGATATCCCAGTTTTGTGGCCATACATGGTATGCAATAACATCAACACTGAAGATCGGCTGCCATTTTTGTTTGTTTATGTTCAGAATTGCTGTGTCTTGAAGTTTAACATGAACATCATTACATTTAATATCCCATATCAAAGTGATATTTTGCTTTAAATGTCATCAAGAACGATTGATCTAGACATAAGTATAAGATATAATGACAAATATACAATGCATTACTGTGGTAAACAAATCTATTTATGTAGTGTTGTTTTGCAAAGCCTATACTCACATGTCTAACAAATAAACTCCACATAGCCAGTTACACAGGTTAATAAAGACAGACAGACAGACAGACAGACAGACAGACAGACAGACAGGCAGGCAGACAGACAGACAGACAGACAGACAGACAGACAGACAGACAGACAGACAGACAGACAGACACACACACACACACACACACACACACACACACATACTGCTAGACAGACTTACTTTGTTATCAGCATGTCCTGTGCTATTTCGCCTTTCTAGTGGCCTATAATCTTTGGGAGTTGTCCTTTTTTCTCGCAGGGACACACTTCTGTCTCTGGCAAAGTTAGTCTTTGGTGGAGAACTCGGCCTTTTACTTTTGATTTCTTTGCTTGGACTGTTTACTGATGATGATATTATATTTGGGTCTTGTAAACTTTCTGCTGGGGATGTTTCCTATAATTCAAAATGTAAATTTAGACATCAATCTTTTGGCGTTTTTTTTTTTGTAATTGATTATGTTTTTGTAACTTGCTTCCTAACTAATAAGTGTAAAAGTAGAAGACCATAACACTGTGTCCATTGATATATAGTTTTTAAGTGAAAAGTGTCACTTGGGTAATTCATGTTGAGGTACTTTGTGAATAATGTTATCAGAGGAAAGATAACGACTGTTGAACAACAGTCTAAACCTTTTGAGCAAGGACTAGTCAACACAATTCTGATTTGAGAATCAAAAACCTTTTCTACAAAACACGAAGCCTGTATTGTCCATAGATGATGTTTTTTGTAATAATAACATTGTTTACCCCTCATCATACATCTACAAGTGATACGTGGATGTTGCCTGGCTATTCATACACATGGGTATTGTGATAATATATTATACTGAGCATAGATCATTTAATTAGGGTGCCCCAGACTTGATTACAACAATTTATATTTTAATTAAACTCATGGATTATTTCATTTCACATGACAATATATTTAATAATGAAGCATTCTGGTCATTTATTAGCTACTAAAATGTTGTAGAATTATAAAAATCAAATGTAGGCATGAATGATATTATAATTTCAACAATCTCTGAATGGTGTAATACACTTTATTCAGATGAGAAGTGAGACCCACAAGGTGAGAGGTGGGCGAAATGAATGTATGTTATTAGGATTATGCATGTTTCACTGAATATCATGTAATTCAAGTAGCCTTTTGTATCAAAATGATAATGATAAAAACACACTTTAAATTCTAGACTGTGTGCTATCAATATAACAGCTTTGAAAGAATCGTGATTGTGTGTTCATCTGTCCACTAATACAGTAGCACCATATGCCCTGCATACAACTATTACCAGTGAGTGTGTGTATTGTTTGTAGTAGTTTTTATCAATATATGTACATCAAGTTATAGATTGTTGGTTGGGATAAAAAAATTCATATATACTGTAGGTAACTTGAAAAAAATTAATATAAAAATTCATTAAGACATGCAATGTACATGTAGTTGTATATCAGCAAAACCAGACACAATTTTCACAAAATAAATCCAATCTCCTCAGTTTTGTCTTGTCAACATACAGTATAGAACAGTCTTTGTGATAAAGTAACACATGAAGTTTGCCAATAAATACACAGCACAGACAAGAGAATCATTCTAGTTGGGTATTTCGACGGCCTAGTATATCATGGGCATAGAAGTACAACCCTCCTTAAGGCCAATTCCTTCCTTTCCTTAAATGATTCCTTGATTCTCTAACTAGACTGTTGTCAGGAGGGTAGTAAAATCATGGAGACATGTCAACTCTGGCACTTCCTGACAGCATTAAGAGTCTCATTTCAGTTTTATTCCCAATTATACAGTCCACTGATGACTGTGATATACTGCTACTGTCAAGACATGGTAGAAGCACTAAAGCCATAAAAAGGACCTACATTTGTGAAAGTCATAAAATCAAGGTAACCTTTATGCTGTCTACAAATCAAGATGACAGCCACCATCTAGATCTGTGCATGGCTCTACTACTAGTAATAGACTTTTTGTGTGTTGACTTGTACTAAACAAATGCATAGTGTCTATGATTTGGCATCTCCTTGTCTGCTTGCATCAGTGACAAATTGATCATTTACAGTCACAACATAGTAACCACTATAAGAGATTCAGTCAACACATGGAACAAGACATTTCTTCATTCATGAATACATCCCTTCTCTCTGGAATCGACCCTTTTACTCAATCTTTAGTGCAATATTCATCTACCTCTTAGCATTACTGAGTTATTCTTCAGTTGAAATATAGAGCAGTGATAATTAAACAACACTTCAAGTAGACTTAGACAACCTATCTACTGCTCATTTTTACCCCTACTTCAATCTTTCACCTGTAGCTAAGAGACAACCATAGTAGTGTTACTGATAGCACCTTTGTGGCAGTACTAGGAACTTTGTACAGCAACTTGATGTCAACGTAGACAAGCCTGTCCAGGTCATTGTACACCAACTGTCAGCCAAGCCAAACTAACGGAAGTCAACGAATGACCTACATGTAGTATGTACTAACCTGCAGTACACTGGTGTCAATGGGCCGATTATCTTCATCACCTAGCCGACTGCCAACATTGCTGGTTGTTGAAGACTCCAAGTCCTCTGTTAATGAGTTGGATGTTGGGATTCGCTGTGAACTGCCAAAAAAAGGTCTGAAGGGGGAAAAAAATTCAGTAAAAAAGATGAAGCACAGTTTTTTGTCAAGGGCAATCAATATCTATTAAACATTTCAATTATGTTTATATTAAGATTATATCACATTAATTATATTGTAATTCAATCTAATCAGTATTTCTTTGCTATCTTTGTTTCATGTCAAGACTATATATCCACTATTCTTTGATATTTTGCTTTATGTGCAAAGTTGAAAGAACATTCCATTAACATTTATGAAATATCCATCATATACTTAGACTATACAATTATGTTTGGTACGTGCAATCTATCAACCAATCAATCATTTCATTTGCCTCTACTTTAAAGTTGTACCATGTCTTATTTCAGGTGTGATATGCAAACACTTCCATAGATACTCATACATTGAGAGTTGTCATGCGTTATTGGTGAATGGGTTTATCAATGTGTTTACTCTTAAGTCTATATTACAAATAAAATCATGGCATCTGTTCTTACAGAATGTGGGGTGTGTGTGTGTGTATGTGTGTGTGTGTGTGTGTGTGTGTGTGTGTGTGTGTGTGTGTGTGTGTGTGTGTGTGTGTGTGTGTGCCTGCCTGCATGCGCATGTGTGCATGTCTGTCTGCCTGTCTGTTTGTCTGTGACAGTGTCAGTGTCAGAGTGTCTGGTGGTTTATCATTATTGTACAACTGCAATTTGGAAGGAAACCTTGGGTAATTCTTATTAGATAGTATTTAAGAACAGAGAAGCCTACATGTTTTAAACCACTTTTCAGCTACCCTAGCTAGCAGTTCACATGCATATCAAAATCTGTATTCATGTACACACTACTTTAATATTTTTAGATAGGAGTTTTTTTTTATAGGTTTACTCTGAATGATGCTGTGCTTTGCATACCTGAGTACAGGTTTAGGAGTTGATTCAATGCTCATATTGTCTTCCATCTCTGGACCACTATCACTGACATTCAAATCATCTAAATCATCATCTAAGAAATCATCATCTACTGTAGGTTGGTCTTGATCTACATACAGATCCTGCTCCACTTCCACTTCCTCTGCTACTTTGAATTTCTTCAAAAGGGCAATGAACTTTTGTTTGAAATTCCTTTGCTGTAAGGTAGATAGATAACATGTTGATTGGACTACATCACGTCATCATGTAATCATCCTATATAGATCTATGAACACACTGCTTTGCTATTGCATACAAATAAAATCATTTTAACCTATGTACAGAGTAACATGTCTCAATTAAGTCTATGTATACCAACAAAGATATTTTGCTTTGTAATATCATGTTGTTATTATTTTGGACTCTGGTATACCTGTTATAACAACAGAATATTGTAGGAAAGTGCACAAATTGATAAGGTGGCTTAATGACGTACAACATGAACTAAAAAAACTACCGGTACCCATCAAACAAAATAATTATAATAATTGATCAACAAACATAATTTGATCTAATTATGAAACAATCAGCAAAACCACTGAAAGTTCAAAATAATACAAAAACCAAAATGACCTAAATTTACTTGGTCATTCCACTTTACACTATACATGTAGTAACTATTGGTATGTAATGTCCAAACAGCATGGGACATAGGAATGGAAAGTTAACAAATACAGAACTGTGAAGACTCGATTACTATATTCAAACACTGTGGGAGGCATATCGTTGATTCACATATTACATGTTGGCAAACAGTGAGGATGACCAAATTATAGGGATCAAAAATAGACTTGTAAGTACTGCTGGGTGACATGAACCCTTGATTGTGATGACTCTGACAGTCCACAATGTTACAGGATAATCAACTCTTTTCTGTACAATGTTTACTACACAATTAATGCAATATTCACACATATTCTATTTGTTGGGCAAACATTTCAGTAAATTGTCATACATATAAATCAAATCACACCCTATCCCTATTCAAGGCCCTTCCTTATTATAAACTATGGATCTATTCTATGTGGAGACATGAATGATTCTGAAGATAGACAGTTGTAGATAATACACATGATGTATGCTGAAAATAACAGATAGGCTATATTCACATGAATGCAGGCATTAAGAAAAAAATTAATATACACAGACTACATTCCCCTTCCTGCATGCAAATCATCACCAGATTTAAACTTCATCTTTTATCTGACACTTACCCTACTACTAGCTCTAAGCTTGCCTCGTGATGGTTTGACAGCTCTTTCTTGCTCCTCTTCTCCCAGTAAATCCTACAAATCATCAAATAAAGCCATAACATAGGATCTAACAAACAAAACTTACAGTTATACTCAAATATGTGGAATACCTTTAAATTATATTTACCCCCTGTATAACCATCAGAACACCTACATGGCTACAGCAGGACATGCATTATTTTTGGAAACAACAGCTAGTGGTGTACATGTAGGAGGTCTTTTATCAATTAATAATTATCTTTGAAAAGCTACCACACGTCAGTTAAAACCTTGCAATATCTATTTCCATGGTAACCAAATATCTAAAACATAAAAGATGGTTTACTACAATATTTCTTATCTGTGTGCAAGGTTTGAACTACAAATTTGATTTGGCTAAGAATATAATTTTTGATTTGCTGCAAGTGTGGATTTCTTTATGGATATCATATCATTTTGTATTGTAGAAGGTTAAAAGAGCTAATTCACAAATGATAAATTCCATATCAAAAATACACAACATCCCATGGTAACTGTCAATTTGTCAAATGACTTTTCACCTTGATATTAATCACTTTTCCACATCAAATTGTTGAATAAATAGTATGAGTTAGTTTGTGACATTTTGATGTTAAGAGGGCAAACAGGTGATAGTAATGCATGTATGTGAATGTACAAGTATGAGTCACACAGTGAAATATTAGTTTGTTGATTTGAAATATAAAGTGAACAGTGTGTGTGTGTGTGTGTGTCTGTGTCTGTGTCTGTGTGTCTGTGTGTGTGTGCGTGTGTATGTATGTGTGTGTGTGTGTGTGGATGTGTGTGTGTGTGTGTGTGTGTGTGTGTGTGTGTGTGTGTGTGTGTGTGTGTGCATGCATTCATATGTATGCAAACTGAGTTTGAAATGTAGAATTTTAATTTGTTGATTTATAGATGAACTGTTCAAATATATGTAAATATCAACTCAGAATAAAATGAGGATTTAGTTTGTTAATTTGATAACATAATCATTACTGGTTCAATCCAAACAACATCTCAGTACCATTTGTTTCTGATCAGTCCTAGAGTAATACATGAAATTCAAATGTGTTGATTTGTCAATGAAGTGTTTATTATACATGTACATACCTATTGTAGCTGAGTCTCTGAGTAAAAATTGCAATTTATGTTTGATTTGCAAACAAATAAAATAGCAAGTATTTTGCCTAAATAACGTATAAAACTAATATCTAGAAGTTCAGTGTGTGATTTCTGAATGAAAATAAGTATTATATACATATCAGCTGAATGTACAATGTGGATATGTTGTTATACTCCATGCTCATGTTTATGTGTATACAACTATTATTAACATTGTTTTATGAATTGTAATGCCAAAAAATCGAAAGTACAATATTTATAAATATCATATGAAAACAAGCAGTGATGCAAACTTTCTGCAAAAGTACTACATACTGAATAATAGATAAGACACTATTTTAATATCCAGTCCACTGGTATACTTTATGATCTTAAATGCATGACATGTCTGAAAGTTGATTTCAATTAATGTCAATTATTTATTTTTCAACAATTGTAAACTTAAGGGCAGTATCGTTCTGTGTGATATCCACTGCTATAAGAGTTTGTAGAAAGAAGACTCCTTCCAGTGCCACTAAAGCCATCTGGCATAATTGAATTCATCCAAGCTCCATCTGGCTTTACAGGAATGTTTCAAATGCTATGAAAGCAGGGATTTAGACAACTAAGAATGGATTTGGTTTTAGAGTTTGTGGAATGTTTTACACATCTCACATCCATCTGGATAGACAATTACAAATAACCCAGTCTAAGGAATAACACATTCCATCCTATACAAAGTCACAGAGTTAGTCGGCTCCTTTCAAATAGATTGTTTTGTCATGCAAACTTCATAAGAATATGCAATGACTTGACAGAAAGTACACTGACTTGAGTATACTAGTATGCAAACAAATACAGTAACCTAACAATTATCATCAGTCAAGACTTTCTTTGCACACAGGAATATGTAGGAGTCTCCCATCCTTTACATACATGTAAAGAAAATTCTTATGAATTGGCCTGACATTTACATCTTCTCCAAATACATGTAATCTAGACAATTCCTATTTGATTCAAGACATGTTCCCCTGGCAGTAATTCAGTTTATTCTTTCTAGAAATTTGTGCCTGAAAATATCAAATGTTTGGCAGAGATATTTGTATATCATCTACAGATATATATATAGTAGTGTTTCAATTAGTTTACTAAATTATTTCTGAAGAGAAATATAATTATTGTATTAATTGCAACCTTGCACAGCAATACGTAATTTACCGATAAGTAAATTCATCTAGAGTTTCAAAAAATTGCCTTATTAACAGAAACCAGGTCATAATGCCATGGACTCCTTTTTTAAAGAATCTGAATTACCACATAAACCAATGAGGAATAAGTCTGGCAGAGGAGTCCATAACTAATGAGTCAAGTTATGAATTTTTTTTCATCATGACATTTTTTTTTCATGTTACACTTACATAACTATATTCCTAGCAACAATGTTCCAAATTAAGCTGATTTGGAGTGTGCAGTCATGGTCCACTACATTATGTCTTTATATGATGACAGCTTGTGTAATTAGCATAAATGTTGTCAGCGACAATGTTCCAAATAAAGTTAATTCTGAGTATGAAGTCATGGTCTACGGCATATGTCTATGAAAATTATGGCAATTATGTAATTGGCATTTCATATTAATTTCCCATGGGCACTGATACAGGATTAGGTATATGAGAGTAGTTGATGTGGGATTGATGATTATGTTCAAACAGTACTGTAGAGTAGACAGAAAGGTTACTACATTATACATAGGGGGGGTTAGAGGGAGTCTGACATGGATCATGGATGACGTTTGCAGCACTACTACCAACCTTGAAACCATTAAGTAAATCACACCAAACAAGAAAAAACCTGTAACAAGCCTTGATAGAACACAACACTATAAACACACGGACTTTACCTTCACTGTGGAGAGGGAATCATCTGCAACTAAACCAGCCAGATACAGGGACACTGCACCCTATCAAAATACCCCACACCAACCCATAGAAAAAATGGTCAGAGCCATGGCTCAAAAAACAAATTGGTTTATTCTTATTATACTCTTTTGGTATATAGAAAGTAGTATATTAATCTATTGTAGGAAAATGTAGCATTTTGATTAAAGATGATATGCAATACTTCAAGCAATTTACTTTATAATCACAAGGGTTTCATTCTTTCAGGCATATCTTGCATCTATGATCAATATATTCCAGGTGTCCAATAAACGATATCTCAGATTCAATATCTAGTTGATCTGATAACTTAAATTAAAATGCATAAAGTAGGACAAAATGACACAATGCCTTCATTGCAAAAGAATACTTCTCTTACACACGTACACAATAAGTACACATCAGATAAATGTAACCAATATTACATTAACCTAGAAAAGACCATCACTCATTATTACTACTGAATCCACTCTTTCTCTTTTCTGTGCAGCCTCAAAGCTATACGTGTACACACCAACCTCTCACAATATCCCTTCATACTCATCAGATCAATTCTAAATCAATCAAAGTATCTGAGATTCTTCACTGTCCATGTCACTTCTTCTTTTTTTTTTATTCCCAGAGTACGTGTAGGTGGAATAATTACTCTTCTACTATCACTAACACACTGGGCTGGGAGTTGTAAATTTCAACAGCCATTACGTGAACATTGTAAAAGATTGGAAACAAGACCTCCTGGAGGCACTGAATTGATCAGACAGCACCTGTGTAAAAGTACAAATGTAAGAATGCTCAGACAACATATTGAATTGACATGCTACCTTATCTGCGATGAGATCTCCGCTATCACTGCCTTCCTGATCTGAAGAAAATGACTCCTCATCTTCATCGCTATAGTTATACACATCAGGAGAACGGTCTACGTAAAAAAATACAAGAAATGAAATGTCATGACAATCTTACTTTAGTGGTTATTTCATATAGATGCTTATTTCTATTTCAAAATGTAAACATCAATGTGATTGATTCTCAGAAGAAACATAACAGACAGATATCCAAGTAATGCATTTCTAGCTTAAAGTTGATAATACTATGATGATACTGTTTTTAACATATCAGACAGGCTTCATTTGGACTGTGTTTTCAGTTGATAGCACTAGATAAAATTGACTAATCCATCAAATTGATTAGTATTCAAGATTGAGCAAAAAAAACTGATGTCTTCCACTTCCTCTTTTATATTGAAACTTAACAAGTAATGCCTCAATGATTTTGACATCTTCCAATCGTTAAACAACAAAGTCTTATTCAAGAAATGCATAGCATTCTTTATGTATCCAACAGTGGAAAACAACTATCAATCACTGCACTGAGCTGTATACAGTGATGATGTCTCTAGGTGGCTACAATTTCTGAGTCATCTAGTTACATGACTGACACCATTTAATCTGAGAACTCACATAGCTGTAATATTTCTCACTCAATACATATAATAAAGTGACAAAGTTTATGCCACAAAAATCTTCTCTATACTATATTTATCTTTTGTTCAATCTTAAGACGTACAAACATGTTTCAGAAGGAATGTATTAGGCCCACCGAGAAAATACTGCAAGATATATAACCTCAAAACATTATAAAGCTTCATAAAAAGGTCAGCAACATACAACATACTACAAGTCTTCATAGAAAACACAGTCCCCCCCCCCCCCCCTCAAATATGTTTCTTGTGTGTGATGAACAAGTGAAACTGCTTCTGATAATATACATGTATGGACACATACTTGAATTAAATACATGTGTCTTTTTAGTTCTTGTGTACAAATGGAGGATTTTTACAACAAACATGGGCACCATTCAGTAGAAAGTGATATAAAGAGTGACATGATGCATGTGTGTATTTCCCTTGTTCTGTATCACCTTTGTACAAGATTTGAATGAAATTGGTCACTTTTTTAAATATCACAAAGTGTGTACAAATACAAACACAATATGCAAGCCAGGCTTGATTTTGGTAACTGACCCTGAAGGGTTCAAAGGATGCAAACGGGAGGTGGGAGACTATGATAACAGGGCACACATCTGCTATACCAAGGCTATCAGGGCTAAAGGCCATAGTCCTGCTAAAACCCCTTGTGGAGAACACTGGAGTAGACACTCGACTGCAGTCTCTATGTATTACAATTTTTTGCATTAATTAAAAGTGATTTCTTACAACAAATATGACTGCCATCTAGTTATTGTCCATTAAGAATTTTGCATTGGATTTTGCATGTCCGGTAATTGATATCATGGATGGACACACAGACGGACAGATGAGGCCCATTGTAATAGCCCTCCCTGTTCAGGAACTAAAAACTAATGTCATACATTTGTAAAAACATTTATGTCAGTTGGGTTTTCAGCTTCACTACTTTTCCTTTCCTTTGGCAACCACTCTGTTCTGAGCATATACTTGCTTTTAGAAAACAACAAAATATACAGTCAGAGAATTTTGCCAATCTGGATAAAGTGTGAAAGTGAAATCCAGCAAATATGCTTTTACATGTAACCCTTATCTTTATCATATATATCATTCCAACTTAATGACACAGTACATGGCAAAAAAACACTATGATGTGAATTTCATCAAATTTTTAAACTTAATTCACAATTTTCCAAACATGTACAAATTATGCTTTCTATGGAGGTAACACCAGCAGAGCATAATCGTTTATATCCTTGCATTTTTGAAATATGCTTTTATCAAAGGAGTGTCTAAAGGTAGACGTTTTGCTACGTTGAGACTAGTGGACAACTACCTACCAGTTTTGTGAGCTGGTGAACCATGCAAAGAAACTAAAGAGAAAAGGACAGGAAGAGAAAGGAGAAAACTACGTCTACATCCAACATTGAGATTGCAGCATGGAGCCAGTGGTACATCTAAACTGGCTGTGGGTATGTATTTCAGTCAAAAAAACATCAAAAGGGGGAAAAAGAGGTAGAACAGATACTAGTAAGAGACATCCTCTCAAAAGTTAGAAGGAAAGACACCACAGACAAAACAATCTTGTAGACATGTTTTGTCAGCAATACTTATTTTTAGGAGGGGAGGGGGACTTTGCCTATCACAAAAGGTGTAACAATCATGCCACAGAGCTACTGACTTATGTCATGCATACATATCAAATGTGAAATTGCATTTTGGAATGGACATTTAAATTTACCAGCTTTCAATACTTGGCATGCACTTACCTGTTAAACATCATGATGAGAGAGAAAACTACCATAGTCTGTAAACCCTTTTGTAAAAGCTACCTCCATATTACACAAATATAGTTCAAATTTAATCACTTGAGGTTCTTTTATTTTTATTTTTCTAAATTCAGTTTTGAAGGGGTTTAAAACTCTTTCATTCTTTTTTTCTAATCTGGATTTTCATTTTGAAAATCCTAAACTGTCAATGATATCATGATATAGGAAATTAAATAAATGGACCAGCTGTCAGCATTTTTTTACTACGATATTATACAAATTTGGCAAAACACTGCTTACATTGAATCAGGAAGATTTAATAGCTTACTTCATGGCTCATGCACGTAATACGACAGCTTTTGATTAAATTTCTCCCAAACTCTGCAGTTTCTGTATCAAACATATCTACAGTATTTGCAACAATGACTTTTCGAAATCATATCAAACATTTGCTTACAAGTTACACTGTGGTACATTACACAAAACACTTGTTTTTGATGAGGTTGCAAAATACACATCGGCCTTAAAGTTACACAAAATAGTTAATGAAATAATAACTAAGTTATCCCTTTCTTTGCTTTGTATCTTTAATTAAAATATTACGATATTAAAAACAGCTTGAAATTTTTAATATATTCGACAATGAATAGTGTAACATTAATCACAACATGCTAAACTACACGCACAAATATTTACAATAACATGTAGATAGACACACAAACAGACATATAGAATTGAGTGTTTACCTTTACTAGTATACACACACAAGAGAGGAAACAAAAGTTCTTACCATTGCCTCTTCGTTTCCTTCTGACATGCTCCTCTTGATCGACAGGTTGACTAACAAGGCCATACACCACTACTTTTGCTACATGGAGTCGACCATCTTTTGTATTGCTATATAGGTTTAATTCATTGTCAACCGATTTCTGCAAAACCTGTATTGAGAGAGAAAAACAAACAAATGTGGCTGACATCTTTGCTGAATAAGATTAGTATTACAACTTTTTTATTCATTGTCTAACTTTGTAGTACTGATGTTACAACAATACATATCACTGTAATGTAAACAGAATACAAATTATGCAAGGACAAACTTTACATCAAATACCAATCATTTGTATTTCAAAATTTACCTACTACCAAATTATCAGTTTATAAAACATGACTCACATAAAACACAAAAAACATTCTACTTCTTCAAAACTAAACTAAATATGCAAAGATGTCACATTAAAGTATTTTTTACATGTAAAAACAGACAGGTGGCTATATTTAGTTGAATCTCAGACATTTGGCAGACAGCTAATTAAGACTATTCATTCCACGCACTTCTATTCAAGGATATAACTGTTGATGAAATGTTTGTCTTCCTCTTGATTTCAATTTGGATATCTATCTTAATCATACATCATAACAAATGAATATCTAGATTAGAATGCAAACACAGCTTGTCTTATTTTAAACTTACACATTTCAATTTTACAATAGTACTCTATATTTGTACTTAAAAGTGAGTCATCTTTAATACATAAATCATACTCATTATGATTTATGTATTACTGTCTCCTATTTCATCACATATTCACATTTTCCTTTTTTCTATCAGACAGTCTGAGACTTTAGGAAAAGAATATAAACTCCTTCATGGAGACACAAAGTAGGTATGTTAAATCTTCAGCATGACCTGAAATAAAATGGTGACCTATGTGGATTAATTTTTGCCTGAAGCAAAATATTCATTTTTTAGATAAAAAGCCAAACTAATGGAAAGACATGGTATGTAACTGCTTAGTAGATAATAAGAATTTTAGTAAACTAGAGAGTATATTGAAATTACAAACAATAGTTCATCTCTGGAATACACCTGTCAGTATTAAAGTTAAAGAGAAGACAACATGTTGAGATACTTGACCATAAGGAATCAGTTGAGGAATATATCAACCTACTGTTGGAACATGACATAGATATAGACTATTTTACCTCTTGATCTGCTTTACTTCTAAACTGAGAATTCAATAGTCAATATCTGTAGATCAACAAATTTATTTTAACTAGAGCATCAGCTTAACTGTTGTACGGCATGTTTTAATAACAGTACATATACATGCAATGTGTAAATGGTAATAACAAATGTTGGTTTTTAATACTTCCATCTTTATCATTTTCAGCCTATGACTCACATCTTATTGCATGCGAGATTCCTGGGTGATTACTCCTCCAAGCAATAAAATATATTTTTTGCTTCCAACATGTGTATTCCTATTGAACTGTTTGGGGCTATAATCTGCATGATTCCATTTATTCATTGCTAGCATACAATACAGCATGGCTATAATCTTTCAATCCCGATACGAATAATACAGCACACAGAATATCCATCAGGATGATTAGCTTTATCTTGGAGGATCCAGCTGTGTGCTTTCATGTCCTATGAATGTACCATACTGAAGGTGTCATCAGTCTTTTGGCCTGCATTTCACCTTTACAAGTACTGACATTTTTCATCATATCATTTTTCATAAACTTTGTTCTCTTTCCCTTATATGTAGAAATGCATACCACTGGGCAAAGTGTGTGTCTGTATCTGTCTGTCTTTGTTTGACTCTCTGTCTATGTGCGCGTGCGTGTGTGTGTGTGTGTGTGTGTGTGTATGTGTGTGTGTGTGTGTATGTATGTGTGTGTCTGTCTCTCTCTCTCTGTGTCTCTGTGTGTGTGTGTGTCTGTCTGTGTGTGTGTGTCTGTGTCTGTGTGTGTCTGTGTGTCTGGGTATCTGTCTGTCCACCTGTCCATCTGTCTGCCTGCCTCTGTCAGAACTGCCTGTGTAATCAAATGCCATTAGACTGATAACGATTGATCTCAGATGAATTGATTACTGGTCAGGATACATTTCTCTTGATAATACTTGCAAACAATGCTGTGCATATCAACTAGTCTTGATGATATCATTGATAATGATGGTGACGCCAACCAAGTAATGTACAAAATACATAACATGACAAGTTGGATGCATGTAGCTTTACATTCACTGAATAATATGCCTGGTTAAGCTTTGCAAATCTAAAATTTCACCTAATAGTATTCAATACTCTCTCTTAGATTAAAATTCTACTACTATGATTTGACAGGGCAGATTTTACAATGGTTATAACATTGATGATATAAATGAATCCCTGTTAATCATATGTGGGATTATAATAAATCACACTGTGACATTTATATCATTTTTTTTGGCAAATCTGTGTGCTCTGTCACCTGCCTTCTCATTTTTCATTACAACAATGCAATGGGCTATTAGACGATTGGAAGAAATGCATTCTACTTAAAACCCACATACAATTCCTATAAAAATGATTGATACACTTCGATGGAGGGAATGTCCACTGACAGGGTCACCTAATATATGCTTTCAATCTATCTTTCCATAGCAACAATAATTTTACTTCCTTCCGTTCCACTCCAATCATCTGATATCCTACAATACAATGCAGACCAAATCAACCTGAAAAACGTAGTATCTTCAAAGAAGTATTAACACTGCTACACTTCTCTTTGTGTAAAATACCATTATCTTGGCACATCATCACCAACTCATTTACAAAGTAACAACCTATTCATGCTAGTTAGTAAGACTATGGAATAATACTGAGAACATCACAACCTGTCAACTGACTCTAGTACAGTCTTGTTCCATATCATATACAAATATGAATAACTACTCCTAATACATTTAAATATTTCAATAACTTGTATGATCATTCACGATTCAGTAGACCTTTATCAAATATGCCATATTGTTACTTCTATATTTCTAAATGATCCTATTTGTAGACTTCCCTGTATCATACAATGTCATTTTATAACTGACGCGGTGTTCTGTACAATTATCACTGTCAGTATACTGTCATGAAATGATGGTCAATATTATTTATACTTTAATCTAATTTTAGCTTTAATCAAACTATTTCGATTGAAAAAAAGGGGGACTAAAAATAAGTCTATTGTTAAAAGTATGATCAGAACTCAAGTTCAGCTTCAGAGCTATGAATTTGTGTATGGCTACAATGATGGTATTGCCCAGACTGGATTTCTGTCTCATTCTAACTTTAACATGCCATGTCACTGCAAAAAGTTTGATAATTATGGTGTGATATGATATAGGAGATACCAGTATTTATACTATCTGTTGATGGATTTCAGTTTTATCTCAGATTTTCACAAAGAGCAAAGAACAATTTATTGACTCTGTTCAGCTCAGGCCACTTTGGAATTTATTATTATAATCATTTCATGTATGAGCACAGAATGGGTGGAATTTATTTCAATTAATATTACATTGTAAATAATTTGGCAACAGCCTACTAGGATCCTCATATTACACTACACTTCAATGCAAAGAAGTTAGCAAATATTCGTCACACCAGACAATGTGCTGTTTCAGGGCGAATGTTTTTTTCACTGTATCACAATTTGCTAGTTAAAATGCTTGCTACTGCATAGGACCATAATCTGAAACATGTAGCACATCCAAATATGAGATTTCTTGCGACAGTGTTTATCAGTTGTGAATAATAATGGTGATTGCAATGAGACTCATGGCACACATACAACCTTTAGTCCCTTTACTACTTGCTTTCCTAAAGGATAGAGTCATTCATCAATTTATAGCTGGAAATAATTACTTCTTGAATATTTGAATATGAATAGGGATAAGAGAGATTCCTGTGAGACACCATAATACACCTCAGAGAATACATACAAGAACTAGTGAAATACGACAAAACTTCCCTATTAGGTATGACCCTTCACATTCACTGACAAGTGATAACCTTTCCTTAAACTAGTAGTGCTGTTCATTAATTAAAAGCAATTATGTCTTTTAACATCACATTTGTTCCACATCATTAACACTTAAACATAAAATTTAAGTTTTGTTCTAGATGATTGATTACAAACCTTATCTATTATTTTCAATTATGTTAGTTATGCAGGTAATACTTTCATAAATTATGAGTATTAATGATAATAGACCACAAATCTTACAAATTTTAATCTGGATGCGCTGTGAGATGGTTGAATTACCACAACTATTACAGTAATATAATATTTATTAGTATTCTTGGTGACAAGAATATACATTTATCAAACATCAAATCTATGTGTATCTAGCTACTTAAGTAACTGTTGTGTTTCAGTCATCCTTTTTGTTACTATTTACTCTGAAAACATCCCTCTAGATGAGTCAATAATTAGTTAATGCATATATAACTGCTGGGCAAATACAGTAGATCCACAGAAACATGTCCCTGCATCATGATATATTATGCAAACATCCTATTTTGAAAGCAACTTCTGTAATCTAAACCTGAATGCATGTCATAGGGAACTGAGTATATAACATGACTGTCCTGGGGAAGGAGACAACCAGTCACATTTATTCATGTATGTAGCCTTCCTTGTGTGTGGGTGAACAGATGTCAAAAGAGTCACCTTTATATCCGTCAAAACAACAGTAGTTGAGTTTCTATTTAATTGAATTTTAAGCACCTCTCACAGAGAATCTACAGACTTAAATTTCACTGTGGTGATTTGATGTTTACTAAAAGAAATATAAGAAGCTAAGTTTATAAACTTCTTATTTATTCAAGAGAAAATGTTTACTAAAAACTTCATTTAAACTGCTCTAGTGTAATGTTAATGTTAATGTATGCTTTCTATGAATTTAAAAGATGTGTTCTGGCATTATTAGAACTACTGATTGCATAGTAGGCAGTTCCTGTACATTTTTTGATATGTATGATAACTTAAGTATCATCATCATCGGATCATTTATAAGTTATATCCTAATACTAGGTTTGAGTTCAGAAAATTGCAAGTGATGGTTAAGTATACATCAGTAAGTAGAGTACTGACTACCTTTTAATATGCAAAACAAAAATTACACCCCAAAAACATATAAACTCAGCTATGCCCCTTTAAGGTTCCTGGTTTGTATTCCCACTAAGTCTTATCTAATTACATTAAACTTGACAACAATTTTTCAATTTCATTAACCAACAATTCTTTATATTTTCAATACATGCAAACTGCAAAATACCTGGTGACATTGATAGCATACCGTGATAAAGTAAGGGTTAGACAATCAGTCTCAGAACTTGTCATTATTTTCACATTTAGTTTAATTATATTGTTTACTCACTTTCATAGATGAATCAAATCTTAAATACATTTATTTTTCAAAATTTATATTTTATGATAATCTATCTCAAACTATACATATATGCTGACTTCCATAAGAAATGACGAAATAGTTCCATGATAACTACACTACATGTCATCTAAAATGTAGAGAGAAGTAATCTCTGACTGTGTGTACTCTGACAGAATGGTTAATATTATAATTAGAGGTTGTGGAATTGTAATTCACACCTTAGTGACTTTACTGAATCTCTGAAAACATCACATATGGTAAATCACAAAACTGAATAATCAGTACTATGAAACAATTTGTAAATATGTGTATGTTTTTTTTCTTTTTTTTCTTTACTATAACAATTTTGTTAATAGATTTCTGATGTCTATCAATGTATCATCAACAAAGACATGCACCAACTATGAAATACTGTAGCCAAGCTTTTATAAGTCCTTAAAACATATTGTAAACTCAGTATAAGCAATAGTACACACTCCTGTATTGAGTAGAAATTACACAATTAAATACTGCCGACAGACTGCATACATGGATTTACTTTAGGTTGAATCACTTTAAGATTATATGCTGTTACACTTGGGAAAACATTATTAAATAGCAACTGTGCACAGCCATACAGCTTACATGTATTCATAGTTTACTATAAAACTAGCCATACTGCTAGCAAAGTAAGTGTACAATGCCAAACAACTTACCTGTGACATACTAACTATCCCCACTGCATGTTTCACAGCAAATATACAATGCCAAACAACTTACCTGTGACATACTAACTAGTCCCACTGCAAGGGTTTTGAAACCTAGTATTGTTCTATTTTTGTATCTTTTCCGTCTTTGGAGCATAATTTGCAGCTTATTACCTTCTCTCTTTAGGAAATGAGGATACTGCAGAAAGAAAGAGAAAAAGATGAGACGTGAGGATGATTTATATTCACCATATTACAATTTACATAAATGCAGGGTATATGGTAGACAAATTATCAGTGTAGAGATCTTACCATCACAAATTCAAATGTGATACACTCTGGAGTCTGAAGATAAAATGTCAATATTCAATCACTAAAGATAATATAATTACATAGGAGATTCATTTGACATTCTGAAAATTTAAGCATTTCAGTTGATTGTTTCATCATATCAAAATCTTGCAATGTCTTGAACTGGTGTAATATAATAACATGTTCTTTTTGTCAAATTTTCTCCTCATTCCATACATGTAGCCACCCTTAATGTATAACTGAAATCCGTGACATATTTTACTGATTCTATTCATAAATTTTCAACATTTCAAGCTGTTGCTTGGATACTGTCAGAATCAGCATCAGAATCACTTTATTCATGCCACTAGAGGAAATTAAAATGACAGTTCACGCAGATAAAAACACAAAGCAGAACACAAAAATAAAACTTCAATGGTGAAAATAAGTCTACAACAAGACACTACAAAGAACGGCTGTGGTGTAAGAACAGAGATAGTAGATGGGACAAAGGATGATTTAAAATGGTTCAGTTTAGCTATCCCGCTATGATATGATACATGATTCCTTTCACGAAAATTGGAACTTGGAAGCATAGGAATTTTTAATTGGCTGCATATTTGTCCTACAATGGTCCTCTCTACTGTTTACATGTACAGTACACATTATACAATGGAGGTTGTGATCACATTTATTTGATTTTTCTTCCTCTTTTTTATTTTGCAGGACTGAATATAGTACAACAAAAGAACTGCCATATGTATATAGATCATACATATAAATTCATCTCTTATCAATTCCTGTAAAATGTATCCTCAAACTACTGTCAGTTTGCTGGTAGGGTGGCCTCTTTTATTGTTTGTTATTCAAATAATTTATGTCAATTTCCCTGCAAATATTGTATGATATATCTATAAATAACATTTTAACAACACATAGTCGTTAAAAATATATCACAGTAATGCGATGAAAAGCAGTTTAGTTGTTGTGAGACTGTGACCTAAAATTGCAATAAAACTGTGAATCTACTATTAGCTATTACTAGTACTATACAATCAATTTATTTAGTTCAGGAAGTGCACATGAATTGTTGATTATCCACTAAAGTGAAATAAACTTGTAACAAAATAAACCCTTTTTTTTTTGTTTTTTACACATATTATAAGTTAAACCTCCTCTTTTATACATAAGAACTTGTTCAATCTTCATTACATGCTGTACACACTCCAAGCCCTGCTCCAAGCTAGCACTCATGGATTTTTGACCCAAATGGTCAAGTTATTTTTAAAACAAGTGTCAATTAGGGCTGCAAGAAGAATGTTGCCTCTAATGCCTAGCCTGAGTGTCTTTGGTTGATGCATGTTTTGCATATAAAACGCGGCCTTACTGTTTGTTATCCCACCCCTAGAAATCAGGGCAGTCACAAAACAACATTAAAGTCATGTATTTTCCAAGATAATGATTGAATTTAATGCTTTTTCCCTGCTGCTTTGCATCTGTAAGAGTAGAGATATAAAATATATAACTGTCCATATGTGCGCACATCTTGATCTTGTCTGAATGAGGTCCAATACATCACTGTCTACATGTACATGTACCTGATGTTGTAAACAAATTAAAGCAGTTTTAGGCATAGATTTCTTAGCTATCAGTTGCACTAACATATTGTTAATGTTTAATAGATTTCTAATTTACGTTATTAAATTTTTATCATAACCTGTACACATGTACCAATGATACTAGCAAAGTCCTAGTCTTTAAAATAAAGCATTCGTGCCACACTATCGGCTACAAAGCCTGAGCAAAAACGACCTATCTTACAGTCTAACAAAGTCCAGGATATACAATGATTTGAATTTTCTGAATGAACGGTACTGTCCTGATTTTATCAACTTCTAGAAGATATTGTAAAACACCTGCATGCCTAGCCTGCAGTCAGTACATCAGGTTCTACTACTAATTAAAGCCATATTTGTTTGTACATAGAACAGACATAATTACAACCAAAACATAATTAAAATGCCATTCTAATTGGCATCATCCATATTGCCCTTTCACAACAAACAGATTGAAATTCTCTTATATCTGACATCTTGAATAATCATGAGTACAACATTTTTCAATGATAATCAAATCCATACTTGTCATTCTCATATTAGTTTACAATGAATGAGTGATTAAATTTCAAGTTTGGGGAAGGTGATACAGATATTAAAAAAGAAATAACCTGTAGTTGTTATATAATACATGCTATGTAAATTTATCAATGGGGGCATTGGTTTGAGTTTTTCAATCAGAACAATATTTTCTACAGAACAATAAAAATATATTTTGCTCAAAAAAAAGGAGCAATATTTGGAAAACAAGGCCAGTAATGTTGATACAGCATAATGTATATAGGTCTACATACTTTACTACCATGTAAAATATTTTAGAAGTACTGTTTGGCACACATGTATTACACTGCATATGTGTATTAAGTCACGTACAGTAAGTGTTATTGTAAAATGTTGTGTGAGATGTAAAATTCACATAAAAATAGACTGTACCAGGGAACTCATTCTCATTAAGTTTTGTCAAGTCAAGAAGGAGAAGATAGAATGTCAGACAAACTTTGTAGTCCAATAACTAATTGAGTAACTATGATCATCATATTACTTCTGTTTAGATGCATTGTGTGGTTACTTTCAATACTAGAGACTACACTGTGTATGCAAAGTCATTTATTCTCAATATTTCATCGTTTACTTCTGTTTAGATGCATTGTGTGGTTACATTACTAGTTCTAGTAGACTGCAATGTACATGTAATCATTTCAAATTTCATCACATCACTTCTGTTTAGAAATTAGATGCATTGTGTGGTTACTAGCAGACTGCAATGTGTATGTAGCATCATTATATATTATACATGTATTTGATACACAATTATCATGGGAAGCACTGGTACTATCAGACTACATTATGTACAACTTCTGTATTATCTTTGGCAGGATGACAATTTTGAATATGTACCAGTATCAAAATAAAACCCTACAGATAACTAACTAACTGGTTATCTCTTGCAGGTACAACCTCATTGGGGTAGTCACCAGGTAATCTCACAGGGTTATAGATAGAAATTCTTGGATATATACAAACTATATTGCGACATAGAAATGGGCAGAATTATTACATACAAATTGATGGTATAAATCTATCCGCATTTCAAATTACACTTATAACGGATTATGCACATTCACTTTAATATTCAATAAACTACTAAATCGCTTTCCTGCCAATATATAAACATATAGAGTGGCCTACATTCAATTTTGCAAACTTCACAAAATGTCACCTTTTTATATATTCAGTTTATTTCCACAGGTCTCATTTGTAGACAAGTAACCATCAAAAAATCACACAGAGCGGGATGAAATGACAATGTTGAGGTTCAATGGTTCACATAAAATATAATATTTTAGTCATATTTGTAACGTCACGCCAAATTATTCAAATACAGACATTACACATTATGTAATGTAGTGGCAAAAGAAGTAAAATACATGAAGGAAGTGATGATAACATAACATGTAACCTGTTGAATAGGACAACTATAGCACCAAACCAATTTCCTATATTTTAACTTGTCAAAACATAGAAATTATACTTCAATGATTAAAGTGTGCACTACCTATTACACTATACAAGTCTATCTATCATGTTTAGATTGTAACCTGTATCTTCCCTCCAATATCATATATTTTGCATGTTAGATGTTTATTTACACAATTTATATATTCAAATGATGTGATGAAACATTTATTTGTTTTGCCTCTTGTAGTTCAATATTTCATTTCATTCTAATGTAATTGTTATAGTTATAGAAATTAATGAGCTACGTAGACAGGTGTTGGACTAATTGTAAGACAGCATTTTTAAGTCCATTGACCAGTCTGTTTCACCCCATAAGTCCATTTTAATCTGTCTGTGGGTTAAAAAAACAACAACCTATTTTGTGCTGATGTCTGTTTTTTGTACAAGTAAAATCCTTTATTTTTTTCTTTCCAATGAATGCATTTTAACATACTGAAAATGAAATGTGTGTTGTCAAGATATCACCTACATGCCCAACTTCTGGTTTGATGAAATTAACATCAAGGTTATTTGAAAATTCAAATACAGAAATTTACATTTCCGATGAAATATAACGGCTAAAGATTCCTCATAAAATCAACTTTGTCCATGTCCTTCTTGATCCATCAAAATTAATTGAACCTTTAATAATGGAAGGATGTGAACATTTCATTCATAGAAATATGCATACTGGCTACATTTTGTCTTTACAATGACGTCAATTTCAAATTTAGACATGAAATAATGAACTGTCAATGACAAGACACCTACTTTCAATTATAAAGGTGTGAAAAGGACACTAATATTTCAAAAGTGACAGGTTTGTTTATTTTAATAGTTTGGAAAGCCCTTGATAATTAACTATAAACAGACTACACTTAGAATCATGGTTATCTTGTTTAATGCATTACATACTACAATGGTTGCAATGTTCCTCAGGGGGACTGTAAATGGAGTGATATGATAGACAAGATCAGTTATTTGTACTCTTTCACTAAACCAAAGGAAGGGAAAGATCTACTTGCAAGTTGCCTGTGATGAAATTGGTGGACAAATTGTGTTTGACGAACAGTGTACAATGAATCTCCACATGAAACCCACTGAAGGATAGAAAGTTGTATTTTAAAATGCTGATATTGACCAATGACTGAAAACTAAATTAGTTAGACATAATTTAGGTGAAATACCAATTGCCTAGATCTGTGTAGATGTCACTTTGAGGTTTATCAATACCCAATCACACACATACGAAGGACAGTGTCATGAAATTGAATTTCAGATCAGCTTTCATAATGCCTGAAGTCCCATTCCTAATAAGTATACCAGCTCTTACAGGTCAACAGGATGTTAAAATGCACTATAGAAATTCTATTTAAAGCTGGATTGTGAGGAAGTAGAATCTACTAAATCCTGCTATAATATGCAAGTCAGATTTCAGTATAGGAGACTGTGCTGTGTAGGAAATTAGACATCAGTGTATCCAACATGTGATTACGTGTAATTTCTCACATACTTAGTGTGTCATTTTGATACTAATAAGGAAGATACAGGTCACCATCATGCACAATTCACTTGGATTCAAATTATCTCCATTTGTATGTACATGTACTCTTTTTTCATATGAACTGCATATAAATTGGCCCAGTAGCTGTATTATGTACAATGTATGTGTCATTGTCAATGACCTGTTAAAATTAGGTCTAATGCTAAATTTCATATTTATCTTGAATAATTTAACCACTGGATAAATGTAATCATTACTTTGGGTCATTTTAAATGAAAATAATTACCTGAAGTATAATTTGGTGTATTGTACAAATAGTTACCCGAATTTTGGTTACATTTGCATTTTGACTATTAATCTCGTACTGTTTCTCTAAAATTTAGTGATACCACAGTATCTACATCAATTTCAGAGCCCACTGTATTTCATAATATGAAAATAATGTATGTCTGAAGGCCAGACAAATTCAAGAAATTAGTCTAAATACAAAACACTATATGAATGGTGTTCATCTTCCAGACACTAATCTCAAACATGAAAGAAGGTACAGATGACAACGTACAATAGATGTACTTTTTCATTTCATTTTCAAAACTGAAAGGAGTGTCACCACAGTAGCCTGTGGGCATACAACAGCATCAGGAATAGAAAAATACTACTGTAGCCAGGATGTTCATTGCTGTTCCTGCTTCATGAAAGGAGTGTTGACACTACAGTAGCCTGTGGGCATACAACAGCACCAGAAATAGAAATATGCAACTGTAGCCAGGCTGTTCGTTACTGTTCCTGCTTTATATTAAGTTATTGAATATCAAATTTCAAACATTTTAATTGCAGTATTTGGTTTGTATAAAATTAATAAATAAATATATGTGTACATTTCTTTATGTGAGGTGCTTATCAAATGACCAAAAGAGTGTCATTTACCATATTTGTAAGTTCTATCTTGTTATTAAATACCGATGTTTAAAGTTAATAAATGCCCTTCCAATTTTTCCTTGATACATATCACAACTGATGTCAGTAGAGCTAGACTATAAAGATGTACAGATTTTCCATAAAGGAACACCAGACATTCACAGTATTGGAATGAGTCTTTTTTTACAGAGGGTTTAAGAGCATGTGAGTATTGTACTCACTTCCCAAGAAAAACACAACATATTAATTAAATTTTCTGGCACCAAGTATTCAGTAACAACATCCAGGATAATAATTCAACAGTGTAAAAATAATGTCTTCTTCATCTGTTTATTTTTCATGGCCGACATATAATTGGTACTGGAAAACAGGAACTGTGGAAGCCAATTATTAATGTGTCATGGTTCTTGATGTATATATACATGTACTGGTATATATTACCATCTAGATGTCTCAAGTTACAAATGAGCTATTTTAATGCTTTCGATTTATTAGCAGTAAATGCTCAGTGTTGTGTAAATGTTGGGAGTTGTTGATGGAAAAAAAAAATCTCTGGAGACCAATTTCAGTAATATGTATATTGCTAGTGACCATTAGCAATAGGCAAACACTAAATAATTTATTCCAGTTTTCTACTTGACAGACTTGTTCTTCAAATTGAGCACCATTTACTTGAACATTTCTCAGATTACATGCACGTCTATGTAATGTTACAAATCACCACATATCACCTGGGGCTGTCATTTCCACCTACATCATAGTACATGAGCATGGCAAGTGAAAAATGCTGATTACTTGCAAACGTGTACTGCTACATGTCACAAAATATTAGGATGCCATTCGTGGCCTGTGCACCATGTTGGAACCAAATTCAATCACATTTCTGGTATTGATTGTAAGTTCTCATTTGTATATAACAAATTAAGGTGAAAGTCATTGCGTAAATGTGATTCTTGATGTATGGCACACTTGCAGACAATCACACAGGACAAACATATACTGAATACAAACTAACCAACTTTTGATATTAAATGCATAGACATGAGATGACTAAGAAATTAACACAATGTATGTAATGGAAGACAGTGTCTGAAGAAAGATGCATGAATCTTTCTTTGTCACCTGTCGACTATGGCATTACACATGATGAAATGGGCACAACATAAATATATTTCATTTATTTGACAATTAATGTTCAAGATTAGACTACATGTAAAATCTTACTAGAGTATAATAATGGATGGCAATATAGCTGATATCAAAATTCATAGGTAGCCAACAAAAAATGCCTTAAAAGTATCAATCACACAGTATCACATAACTTGATTGATTGATTGATTGATTGATTGGCAGACAGACAACACACTCTATACAGATACAAAACTTCAGTGCAGACACAGTCTAAGCAAATTTAGGCTCTTTCAATTTTGTAAATTAAAGTCATCACAAAAGTGACTCACATAAAACACAAATTACATGGTACCAGACACTTGAACCAATATGTTATAATATGCATCAGAAACTTCTGTTAGAATATGCATAAAATGGCTCAATATGACTTGTGATGTTGAATTTCAAAATGCATATTTTTCATAGTGTTCATTCCTAATATCACATAGTCTCCACATCTGTGAGCACAGTAAGCATTTTTATGGCAAAAGTGGCCATCATACATCAAACGTGATTAGGCCTCAAAACAAAGTGATGAAATTTATCATAAATTATCTACAGAGTATAGCCGATACCAGGAAAATATAAGTTGAACGAAATCAGCTTTCAAGCTTTTAAATCATGCATTTCATCATAGAGATAGGTGTACAAACACTATGATAACACGAACACTAAACAATGTCACAGTCCTCTCATGGTGGTGATTGTTTTTGAATATTATGCAAATACCAAGGAAAGTTGTTAATTTGCAGTTGACATTTTCTACATTGTCCAAGCTCTGTTGGTATTGCACATTATTTGTGGAAACCTCTCTTGTACATAGTGTATGTGACATCTGGGATGAATAAATTAGAGAATATGCAATGCAAATGATGATGATGCAACATTGGCAGCACTACCAGTATATGTACCATGTAAAATAGATAAAAAATTAAATGTTAATGAGAAAGATATGCTGGTAGAATACATTCATCACAAAACCTATTAGAATGTATGTGACACTACATGTAGTGCTGTTAGGATTAGTGAGTTAGTTCCATAATAAACATTTAATTGCTTCAATTACAAAGTCATTTTTCTACATAATCCATCAAACACAGTAAATATTGAAAGTACGAAATTAGAAATGAAACACTGAATTTTGACAACATAGTAATGAATTCCTACATTTGTACATGTCACTTTGTGTGACATGACAAATATAAATTATCAATACTTCTATACCCCTTGAAAACCAATGTAAGCAACCACTTTGAAACAATATTTTACAACCATTAATCTTCATAAAGGCTGCCATGTATATGAAGAGAAACTGATGATAAACGTAAACGGATTTTAGACTAAGTACTAAAAGTGCTAGAGTGATTGAATGTATTTTATGATGCATGTTATTTTAACAGTAGCACAATTCAATTTCTTCATTATCTTTATAATGTTGATGTCACAGATGGTGCATGCTATGTACAAACAAACAGGTCCATATTGTACTGGCATTTTAACACCAGATATGGAAACCTTTCACATCAACATTATTACAAAAAAAATTGTAACTTAAGTCTCAATCCACATTTTATTTCTAGGTCAGTAAATTGAGTTAATTCTCTAAAACTGGACTAATGGGCTTTTGTAGAACCCCATTGAAAATGAATGACCCATCAATAGAAGGTATGTACCTGAATTGTGTGAATCATTTGTAAACATAATAACACACCACATATTGTAATGTTAATCTGAGAAGGATTAGAAAATGTTGTTCTAAAATGGTCTTCCACTCGTACATTGTCCAGTCTTTTCAAAGGTGGAATGTCATTCCTTGGATTTGTTCAGAAGGTGCCCTTTCACATGTCAGTGTATACAAAATACAGCAACAAAACATAAACATCACTTCCTCTCACTCAAACATGTCACTAGGTTTATTTGCCTGTTACTGTTGTAGTATTGAACTTGGTAAAACTAAGTGTTTCCTCCACTCTCCTAATTGAAAGTTTGAACAGGATTGATTTTATCAACGGTATATTCAACATATTTCAGTCTTACTTTGAGCTGCTTGTATAGTTGTAGTAAGCAGCTAGTAGCTTTCTGTTTACATGCAGGCAATATTTTGGTTAACATGCATGTACAGGTTTTAAAATGCATTACGTCTACAGGAAAACAATGTATCTGTTTTCAAGTTTAAACTAAAACAAGTGAACACATGGGAAAATGATTTATTTTCCTTGGCACTTATGACTGCTGAAAATAGAACTTTGTATTTTATGCCTGTGATCTGTTTTCACAATATCCTTGTCTACTCACGTACACTATGTTGTGGTTATGGTTATGTTGGACACACGAAGCAATGGAAATTTTCACTGGGTATTCCGCTTGGCACAAGAAGTTTTTGAGAGATTACAATTCAGAATGTTCAGTAGAAAATACACCAGTGTCAGCTATGTGATGTATCTATATACATTTCATGATTTTTACTTGTATAACAGCAAAGAAATAATTCCTGAATGATTCAAAACACCATTATAGACAAAAATGATCAATTATAAAAACTGGACACAGCAGTTATCTATTGTGAACAATCAGTTCTTCAAAAAATCACAGACAAGGAAGAAACTATGAACAAATCTGGGAACAATACAGAAAGGCAATTCAATGCTAGGTTTTGTTTTGTTGTACACAAACACTGTTCACATGAACAAACAACAATATTGGCCTTGAAATAGTGACTGTACTGAACTACAAAATGGGGGTACCATTTTCCTTATTGACATTGTTGTTACTCTGCAATGTTTACTGTAGCCACACACACAAAGGATCTGAACAGCTACAATGCTGACAAATGACTGCAGGTGTATGGTTACAAGACCTTGCAAAGTACAATACAAATTTAAGACAGGCTATTTAACAGACAACTAAATATGTGAATGATGTAAAAGCATGTTGACAGACAAAGAACTTCTGGTTTTGTGATTATTGTAACTGCACACACCTGTATAACAACCTTGTGTATGTACATGACAATAAAAATCAACAGACTGTGTAACAGGTGATCTGAAACCCACTCCAGACAGTACTCATTTCATTTCTGTATGGATAAATCAAGGCTTTAAAGACTTCTGACTTCCGACTCTCAGAGTCTCAATAGTATTTTCTGATGGATTAAAGAATCACTTTGACAAACAGTATACATAAAAAACAAGTCTCCATCTGAGACACAATTCCAATACCCATAAAATGTATTATCGGTATTTCAGAATCAAGATTAAGCTCATAAAGTCAGATTGAGACATACCACACTTCCTCCTGAAATGGCTCTTGTAATGGGTAAACAATCTGTAATTAGTCTCGAAATACAAAATTGATTAAATACCTAGTACCTAGTCATATACTCACACACAATTTGTTATATGTGTATAGCTTCTGTAAACCATTATATAAATCAAAGACCTGATATAGGAGTATATTTAATACAATATGGAGACAGCATGCATTATTCCAAAAGGAAAAATATTACCTAATATTTCAGAAGTGTCATTCTAGATACGTTAATGTGTTTCTTTGATATTGTATGTATGTGAAGATTTTCAATACCATGAATAGGTGACTTTAATAAGCACCAACATTGTTTGCATCTCCATGTGCCCATGTAATGTGTCATCACCATTAAATGTGAATATTGAAGTATATATGTATACAGCCTGGAATTACTGCATGTACCATGTTGCACATATCTAATATTCTGTGTCACCTTTGCACAGGCTCTGAAGGAAATGTTGCATACTATTAATACTTGACTTCAGATGCTGACATACATTAGACCTAATGAGAAGAATGCCAAATTTATATGCACATTTTATGTAAAAATAAACTGCTTATTTGCTTAGAAGCTGTTCAGTTGCAATTTGTGGTCTTGCCAGGCTAACTGATGGAAAGTTAAGATCATAAAAAGTGTATGAATTCAGTATAAGGTTGAATAATAATGACAACGCCTTGAGGGTCCATTTTTCTCATACTAAAATAATGTTCAGAGTTTTGCTGTTCCAAATATTTCAACACTACCTTGCCAGCAATTACATCTTTCATGTGCACACATTTTTGGACTCCCTAAGTTAGCAGAAATTAATACAAAATGCCTTTTAATATTATTTTAACTTGGTCTTTCTTTCCATTTCAACATATTGTCTTTGGTGTAATTTGACAAAGATTATGGTAACCGATTGATTTCTTTGCATTTTCAACTTGAAAATCCACATAGAAAAAACTTTCAAACTACAATTTGTAAGTCTACAGATTTTGTAGACTTACAGAAACTGACTTTTTTCCTTCCCTGTGCTCTTTCAAATCCAGATGTTAACAATGTTGGCATGACAACCTTTACAAACAACTACTTATATTATAAATTCTTACATCAACTTCATGGGGAAAAGTTTAAACATATTTTATCCTTTTTTTTTACAATATTTACTTCAGTAAGCACAAATTAATTTTAATGAGTTTTGATCTTTACACGAATTATTACCATGGAAACAAGTATGGTGAACCCCTATTTTCAACCCATTATTACAATGTACAAATGTTTATAATGGTCAAGTTTGGTGGTCAAATGACATAGTTATACAGGAACAACATATCTAATATTAACATAGGTGAACATTTATGCTCACCTACACTGATATATGTTGTACATATGCCCTCGATATTGAATTCTATCAGGTTTTAACCAAATAACTTGAGTTGTTCGTATGCAAGGAAAGATGAACAGACAGACAAAACTAATAAGACCCCTCAATGTGTGTGTGTGTGTGTGTGTGTATGTGTGTATGTGGGGTGGGGGGGTTAATAAAATCATAGCAAAACAAAATGTTGAAAGAGAATGTTCTATCTAAAGGTAAAGTTGGGGCCACGAAAAATAAAAGTGGGTTTGCTAAAGTTTGAGAACTCTCATAACAAAGGGAAATCTGGTAAAACTTGCATAGGTTTCCAAATCATTCATGTACTATTCATGAGGACCCCCCAGTAAATTAACATGGAAATTCCGGTACATTTTACCTTTTCACAAGATATCTTGTAAAATGAAAGCTTAATGAAGGTTTTTAAGATTCAATATCTGGATGTATAAATGTTAATTATTCAGTTCCAAATACATACTAATGATGAGATGATTTACAGAACTCGACCTCTACAAATAATGAGTTTTATACTTTTTATAACAGAATGATATAGATCAGTTATGGTGATAGAGTGACGTCATCTGGAAACACTGACAGTTACAATTGGTAGAATGTGTCACAAATGACAAGCTATACTCCTGTGAAATATTATTATTACATACATCAAACTGTTACAAAACACATCAATTGTAGCTATGTGATGTATGAGAAGAATTCTAACAACTGTTTTCCAACCATACTACATTTGTATGCCATAGTAATACTGAATATGAGTAACAATGTTGTAGTATTCCATTCCTACAATAGGAAGCTGAAGAGCATGTAATGATGTATGCTCACAGTGTAGTGTCAGCACCAACATTTCAACTATGGAATACACTTTCAGGCGTGTATCCTTAAAAAATAAAACCATCAAATCCAAATTTACAATACATGACTGAGTGTTTCTATTTAGCATCATGACACACTTCTAGTTTAGCAATGTAAGGAGATATTGAATGTAGGTTAAAGGTAAGAAAGGCACACACATCATACATTTTCCACAGTCTCTGAACTTTGCAATGACAAGTATTTACTACTGTAGAAAACAATGGATACTAAATTTTCCACACAAATCAACCAATTTTTTACTGCTAATAAACAAATCCCTTTTGAAATATATAGCAGTACCATATATTTTATTTTCCAGTATAATAAATATCATGGTATATTACCAAATACTTGACTGTTACCACTTGTGCATAGCAATTTTGAGCTAATGAGAACTGCATAAGGGCATAATCATTGTATAAAGTATGTATAAGTAGACACTGACATTTACAGACCTGAAATTAATAACACTTGATGTTTTTAAATTCAGAGTTGTCATTCTTATCATATAGAAAAACAAAGCTCTGATGACAGCATTGACAATCAATCAACCAAATGAAAGCATGTAATTAACTTATAATTTTGTTAATGAAATGACAAAATTAAAAACTTTTTATAGCTAAAATGTACAACTGAAATTAGACTAAAAGCTTGTTGTGACTTCACATCTCACATCTTGCATCCAATTATCTTATTTCTAAGTATTAAACAAATTAAATAGCCATAACAGGCAGTACACTGGTGTTTGAAAATAATTTTGAATATGTACATTTCGATTATATTCTCTTTTCAGCTACAAAATTTACACACAACGAAATAAACAACAAATATTACATGTACGTACATGTATATTTAGAAATTGCAAATTTTAATAAATGTGACAAAATGAAAAAAAACAAACATACAATACATCTGAGTTAGATTTCAACATATTGTAATGATAAAAGTAGAGATAGCTGGATTAGCCGTTGAAATATCAACATTATATCTAATCTGCCTTGGAAAAGTAATTAGATTTTTTGAAAACAAGACTTTACGATATGAATTGCCTAGGCTACAGTATAAGTAGTAAAGTATGCTGGGGTAAAGTGATTATTGATGCGGTGTGCATGTGATATAGCTATTATTATTGTAATATAGACATGTTATTTCCTACAGCACATACCTACCTACAACTCTACCCATGCAATGTACTACATTTTTATTTGGGAAAATACTGTGGGTAGATTATGCCATGCATTAATTCATTTCACCTACCTTAATGTTTAGTCTGGTGTTCAATAGTTGTGCGATCATGCATGTGTGTAATTAACATATTCTATGGAAATCTGTCTATTTTTGCTAAATCTAAATACTTTTCTTTTGTTTTGTAAAGATTTCAGGCATACAAATCTGTTACGCATTCATTCCTGGTTTAATTTCTATGGCCACATACGTTTTCCATGATGCAGAGTTGAAATCATCCCTTCATTTCCTGTTCAGTATACAGAAAAGATTACTCTATTCCAGATAAGACTTAGCAGACCTCTCCAAGATCCTCCAAGGATATGCTTCCTTCATGATATGCAATACAGCATCCTAATATAGTGACAGGATACAACAGACAGCAGATGCTGCTGTTATACTAAATAAGTTAGCTGCAGCAAATCAGAACTAAAAGACTGTTCATTCTACGACAGCACATTCTCTGACTCCATACACAAACAATATACTACATGTACTACATAATCAACATGGTACATATGTAATTATATTACTTACCTGAAGTGAAAATGACAGATCTAAATCAGTGTCTAGCACACCACCCTGTGGTATAAATATTTCATTGGATCGAAGCGTCCTTTTCATACTCTGTTGGAGAAGTCAGAAAAAAGAAATCCATGATATCAAAAATTGATCTGTGCACTCCTACTAAGAATCTTGAAAGGGGAAGGTAAGGTCATAACATGATAAAACCACAAAAGTAAGAATTACTCATTTTAGTTGCCCAAGCAATGTCATCATAGGAATAGTAATTACATTTGTGTTTTAGATGATGGATGTATCTCAACAGCATGATTCATAATCATATACACTAGTGAATATTTTGACAAATCTAATTTATAGTCTATTTGAAATCATTTACATTCAGTAACATCAATATTCAAATCTGAACTTGATATGTATTATATGTAGAGACAGCTATAAAAGAATAGGTACTTCTATCTGAAGACTTTAATAAAAAAGATTACATTTCTGTACATTTGTTTGATGTATGTATATGTAGTAGTATGTGAATATGCATTTAAATATAACAAACATGAAAGAACGAAATTTTTTAAAGGGAAATTTACTTTCAACATAAAGAAAAGAAATTAGATTCAACTACCAAAAAAGCAAAGAATGATGTAAAATACAAGTTTGTCAGTAATGGGCGAGAGGCTATAAAATAATTTGAGTTTAGGTGAACGAGCCACTGATAAGAGAGTATGACAGTATTTGCATGTGTGTTGATAATGTGTGGGACTACACATAAACCATGAATTATTGTTTAGGTCTATTACACTAGATTCAAAAGATGTACACATCACTTGATAACAATTTCTATATGAATTTTCTACACTGTACATTTGGGTATGGTAGATTCAACTATCAACAGTGTCTAGTCAGGTGTTTACTACTAAACAGATACACTATTTTATCACATCAAGCTTTGTTTGTGTATAATACTGATTCATGACAGTGACGTCATACAAAGCCTCTAGTGTCTGGTCAATAGATTATCGCCAACAAATATTAAAGACAGACATTTTTCCTTTTTCTATGATTTATATCTAAGCCACACCACAGCTTTTCCACATGATAATATAATAATATCACCCTATGGTTTATAATGTGGAACAACAAAACCATAGCAAGGGCCAGCTACAGTGCCATGGATAGAAAATTTAAGCTATAGGTAAAACATTTAGGAATATAAACTTCTCAAACAGAAATCACTACACCAGTGAACAGTCTTGTTACAGTGATTCTTTGTTTAAAACAAAAATAAAACATTCTTTGTTTAAAATTCTTCTACACTAGCTATGTTGTAATCCATTATAAAGGTATTTCTTTCATCAACAATAGCTATGTTGACATTATCCCTCCCTTCCATTCATTCATTCATTCATTCATTTCCAGCCTGCTGACAGAGTGTCTTTTATTGCTAAAAACAATGTCATAGCAAACCACCACTTCTTAGGACTCTCAAGCTTCTATAGTATTTAGCTCCTAAAATAAGACCTGCACAGAACGGTTACATTAACTTACACAGAAGACTTTAGATTTAAGATAATGGTAATTACATTACACTGCAGTCACCATTGCACATTAATGATGCAGAATTGGTTTCTAAAAAGTGTTATGAAATTCGATAGTGCTATATTTTATTAATTGTCTGCAAATTGAGATTCCATCATTCCATAATTCTCGATAAACTACAGGTAATAAAAAATATTCCAAGCATGCAATGTGGTTTGTACAAAGAATCAATGACATCGATGTTGGTATTTACATAGCATGCCTTGATATATATAACTACCCCTTTGACCCTACCAACACTAGTGGAATTATCTAAACGTAATAATCCCTCGCCTACAGACATAGACAAACACATACATACTCTTTTACCGAATGACCTAAATGGAAACAACTCAAATCAGACATTGCAGCAATATCATGACATAATTTGGTCAACGTCAGTAGTGATTACAGAATGTAGCTGTAGCACTAATGGACTGTCGCTGAGTCTTTCTTCAAATAGCCATATCATACTGTTTTGTGTAAAACCATGTGTCAAAGGAGTGCTTCTATTACTGTAAATGATGCATTATGTGGGACATTTTTACATTATATACATTGCAAATATTTATACAGCTATTAGCATTATTTAATTCTCTGATTTAATATAATGTATAATGGACTGTCATTAATTTCCAATATTTCACTTTTTAAATTGCTGTGTATATTTTATCAAATTCCTTATACTGCCTCTAATATTCCACTAATTGTACAAATTAATCCTGGTATATTTGAATATCTACCACCACATCACTGTCTCTGTGATTGCCGTCTTACTCATGTATACAACACCACACATTTAACAATCAATGACAAGAAAATAGCTCAGGAAATCTGTTTGACCTAATTTATAGTACGTATCCAGCATATTCAAAATAAGATACTCAGTGGTAAATTTCTTTTGTTTCTTAGTAGTCTATTACACAAGCAGGAAATATATGTCATTTAATAGATTTCATCAACATCTGACTGTCAGTCACATATACACTGTATTCAAATTGGAACACATCACTGAGTCCAACGATTGCATAGATAAAATAAATGTTTTGTCTCCATTATTTATGCTTACATGCTTGACTACTTCAAATGGTGCTATTCAGTGCTGAAAGAGGTTGGATACAATAGTCCATGCATGTACATATGTTTGTCTGGACCATCATATCTTTTCTGTACTTTTTTTTTTACAAACACTATTTCCTTGACATCATTTTGAACAATTTGACAATGTGCAAATATAAAAATCAGAGGAAAATCTTACAAACTATCACATTATAAGATTTTGTTATGACTAGTACTGACGCAAAAAAGTTTAGGTAGTTCTATAGAGCAGTGTTGAATTTCTAATGTCAGCCATTTTGATGACCATAATGAGTTGAGTTGTACATGACAGACATACTACAGTTCCTAAATAAAAAGCTTGTGTACGTTATAATAGAGTGCTACCATACCATTTTTTACTCGGGTTCCTAAATACAATAAACTACCATGATAGCAAACTTTGAATAGCCAGGTAAAATTTTAGAGTTCATAGTCATTATGTGTAGTGTCATCAATGTTTTAATAACATTTCCTTTCAATAAATGATTTATATTGGTGATTATCAATGCAAGGAGGTGAAAAAAGACACAAAGATATATTTGACAATAATGACACCTTGGCCTTGACCACATGAATGACAAGAAGTCTCCTTATTTTTCTCCTATTTTAATAGTTATTGATCAAACTGTATCCTTAATATGTGTGTTCCTAACACTGACCATACCTTGATAATGTCAATAATATTTACATTCCTTGTTTACCCTCAAAAGGCAACAGGTCAATATGGGGTCATGGTTTTTTTACCTTTGCACTGCACATGCAATAGTCTAGATGCTATACTTAATGATCTTTCTCTCCACATACAGTTAACAGTTAAGAGAGATATTGTAGAAAATCAAGCCAGTTAGACTACACACACAGAAAACTAGTAAATACATTGTTGTCAATATTGAAAGAGATATATTATAGAAAATCAAGCCAGTTAGACTACACATACAGAAAACTAGTAAATACATTGTTGTCAATATTAAAAACTTCACACCTTACATTTCAGATGAAGAATTCATAATCATAATATTACACTTTGGTCATAACTTTAGAGGGAGGCCATGTCAAACATAAATATGATATTCGATATTGTTATCATTATTGATATCTGGTTGTCTTCATATCCACTGCATGATTCTACCCACAGTAAGTCTGGGCAATGACCTTTTCTTAGGTCTGACATCTGTAGTGATATCAAATACATCAGTGAAATATATACAAACACTATCAAAGTGTCAATTTGTTTTTTATCAATCATTTAACCTTCAATGTCAACCTTGACATCCTGATCAATAAAATGAAGAATTGTACCCTGAAAATGTTCTTCAAGTTAAGGATATGAAAATTACTTTCTATTACAATGTACTTGTAGATTATTTGATGAAAATTTACACACTAATTTTGTTTTTATTTATTAAGTTTTTCCAAATCACAATGATACCAAGATAATAAACATGTCATGTATTTATTTGTTCACACTTGAACTTTCAGTGAAGAACTAAAATGTTTTTTTCAATTATATATATCAATGTCCATGAACAAAAGGACAGCATTTCAATGAAAATCTACATCCTCAGACTTTTAAATATGAATCATGAAACATATCAACTCAACTGACTGAAGACTCAGACTATTTGTGATATTAGATAGAGACTGCAGATAAAATGAAACAGGTAAATCTTGATAAATGGGTAGGTTCATTTCACTGAAATCCATTCTTATACAAAGAGTGGCATCATCACTATAAGACAGTCAACCAGGTCACAGTCTAGGCGGCTTTCTATTCATAAACTACACTTCGTTTATGACAGATATATCATTCACAAAACACACACCAACATACACATAATACTGAGAATAATACACTGCCTCTCAAACTTAATCCCATTTTCCACACAAATCACTATAATATTCTCTATACAAGCATTGGTTATCAAGACAACTGATTAAATGACTTAGTAAGATGTTCTCATTACGGATTTCAAATAATCATATTAAGGAGAAACAATCTCTATTTTTCACATTCAGCATATAACACTCAAAAATGTAACAAACAATAACCTAATTATTACTGCATAACAGAGTGAATAGTCAATGTCAAAACCACAAGTAGTTAAAAATTAGGAAGTATTGATATTCAACCAGCTGCTACCAAGATATCCCTTTCATTGATATAAATAAGACATTTCCATATTATCATGTGTAATATTAAATTATGAACAACTAACTGACCCAGATATTATTTTAATACATGAATTGTTTACAAGATTTAGCCACAGTCTGTCAGACAGATATCACTGTAATAATATTTGTCCCTGATCATGGACAGCTACCACAAAAATATACATAATTAAAATCGCAAGATGACATCGCTTAAAATGCTGCACATAAATAACAAATATTCAGTAATTATGAGAAAAAGTGTCAAATCTACGAAAATATTCTCTCATTTTTTTCTTGGCAGCATATTTTTTAATACATTATGAATATGCCTTGAGATGTGTATCTTTTTAGGTACCATGTGACATGACATATGTAATATTCATAAACTTCTGCCTGGAAAATATAATGTCATAGTGTTACATCTCATTGCACCCTTAATCATAATGTACCAGCCCATACTTGCTGTTGATTAATTCAGTATTCTAGTGTAATCTACTCACTTTATATTCAATACACCTTAAAGCAGTGTTCTAAATCAAATCTGTGTTGAAATACACAAGCCAGAGTCTTTGAATGTTACTCTATTCATTCCTTCATGTCAATATCAGGTTTCTCAGTGAGAAGTAATCCTGCCCTGAACCTAAACTCTGACATGAAGGCACTTCTACACAAACATAACACAATATGATGTGATTTCATAGTAAACATATGGATTGGTCTTTAAACCTCCACACCATATTGACTCAGAACTCTTTCCAGAAAACCATTTTTATCAGTTTTATTCATGTACACATCAGATATACCCCATAAAATATGCACCTCACCCTACATAATCATTGAAGAAATTCACTATCTTTTTGGGTACACATGATGAAATACATATGGAACAAATTACTACATGTACATAGAACACCTTTAAAAGTAGAACATTTAGAGATATCAATAGTGGAAGGTTACTAATAGCCTTTATCTAGATCCCTGCTAGCCAGCATCAGTCTAGGCACTCTATAATAATGTAACAGTAAACATGTCATATCATGCTATAACAAGCTAGTTTTTGTTATATGATTTATTTTTATCTCTATCACATTATTAGATTACCTACCACACTTTGCAAATAACATCATTACTTTATATCACTTAGCATGTGCAATACTTTATTTTGACACTGTTCATACACACTGGGTGGTGCACTTCACAAACATGTCAGGAATTCTCAATAAGATAACACTCTCACTATGGTTTTTCTTTGTATATATTTTACACCAGAGAGATTTCACCCTGATCACATACTGTAATTTGAACTTGATAAAAAATAGATGAAAGGGCAGAGAATACATTGTATGTTACGATGTTTGTAGGATGTTTGTTTGTTTCCACTCTTATGAGTCATAAGCCAAGACCTGTCAATGGTAGTGAGTGTACAGCTTACGCATACACTGTATTCCTATCCAGACAACAAGGAAGAAGTGTGCTGAAAATCACAAATCACAACAGTACTTGAATGTTGAGATGACTAATTCATAGTTCCTATATGGGAGATACTAGGAAGATAGGTAGGTAATATACCTATACCTACATGTATATAGATCAATACAATGGCCTAGACAGTTTAATAAAACATCAACTATCAAATCCTAAAATCACTATGCAGTCATGTGTACATTGTTTTTATTCAATATAATTCCTCTCAAGCATTGTGCATAATGACTAGATAACAAAGTTACTATGAGTGACATTTCAAGTAATGCTGGAACACCTGCTGGCTGGCATTCAATTCTACATTTCTTATGAGTCATAAGCCAAGACCTGTCACCATGGTAACTTACTAAATGTAGTGGATATTTTACAGATCGTTGTTTTTCAATGCTGGTTATATAAATGGCAGTGGGGAGTGAGTTAAATAAAAAATCCCCCCCCCCCTCCATCTGTCTCAAAACTAATCAAACCCTGAATGTGGCAGCAAGTCAAAAACAACAAACTAGATTGATCAATGTGAAAAAAATGTCAATATAATCAGTATCATCTCATTTCCACTCTTTACAAGGTCAAAATTATTTCTAATGTACATAATTTCAGAAAATAGGTATGTGTAAAATATATACAATCCATACTCAGCTTTTTGCAGAACTGGTTTCATTCCGACTTTTGATTATGAAATATTCAAGATTTGATCTTATAAACTGTGGATATGAGATGGCACTGATTCTATTGACATTTCCCTCACACTAATCTTTGGTCTCAAGGGCACTGGTAGCATATAGCACCAGATAGTACACAGCATCTGTTTTACATACACACATTCACATGTAGTCATACTCACCTGCATTTTAACAGCAATCACTACTGAGCTCAAATCACTTTCAAGCGGTTTCAGAACTATTAGCCTTGTCAGCCGAAGACTACATAACCTGCAATGTATAAAATCAACAGTTCACTTTGGGGTTTTTTCTTACCCAACTACAATGGAGTCATATGCAGCAATGCAGATGTTTTCATTTGAGTTAGAAAGTAGAGAACTTTAAACAAAAATCTGTAACTTTTACATTCACTGATTCAGTACAATAATTATTATCTGTGGTTAGAATATACAAAAACAGCCTAAACAGTCACATACTATTCATCCACTACCAGCTATATGATAAAAAGAAAATAATGACAAACTAAAGAATTAAATCACACTGACGTTGGACAGCTAGCCATGGCTTCCTTCTTCGTCAGTCAGTTTGTTTCAATTGAACTCTAATACTTGAGTTTACTGCCCTTGAATAACAACATTGTGTGATATATCCTTCACACTACTAATAACTCCACTGAAGCAGCTTTTAAGTTCCATGCTATGCTTTAGTCTATTTGTCTTTTATCAGCTCAGTTATCTTGATAAATGATGCTCCCTCATAACCAATAGGAGTAGATATCTGACATGATTCAAGTATGCATACTTTGAAAGGAAACTGAATCACTGCTGTATAACCTAAGATAACAACATTATTTCCTATACATCCTTGGACTCAAAAGAATGTTCTATTGTCCTGACTTTATTTTTTTTTACTATGCTTTCAACTATTTATGGCAGTCAAAATTATAACGTGAATCATAAATTGTAGGTAAGGTATTTTTATTGAAAACTGGAAATTACATTAATAAAACACTGGCATTGGTCCAATTTCATAAATCAGTTATCTCCAGGTTTATTTCAAATACCATGAGGCAAAATTTTAACAATGAAGTAACAGCCAGATTTATTTTTTACAGGAAGGAATACATGCCAAAAATCATTTCATTTTCAGTGCACATCCTTCACATCATGTGTATTCATGAAAGTATGTATGTTTTATATGACTAGTTCGTTGTTACATTAGTTAGGTACACTAGACAGGCAACTTTCAATAAACGAGTGGAATGATTAACGAAAGTAAAATAGACCAGCCTATGTCGAATGAATCATTCATACTGTACTTCCACTCCTTCTACTGTTGAATATTTACTTTTCACAATGAATGACACATCCACCCATTTATAAATGCCTTATGCTGGTTGGTACTTGCTTGCAGCATATCTGGAATAGCCGTCCACACATATGACATATACATGAACGTTAAGTTCCAGAATAAAACAACCACACAGTGTGCACTAAACATGTATTATGTTGATGCCATATCGAGTGTACAAGCTTTCTTCCGCTTCCTGATTCAAAGTGTTGTTAGGCCCTGTCTCGGCAACTTGTTTAGTGGTAAACAATAACAGTCGACAGCAAAGGTTTCGATGTACGTTTAAAAGTGAGAAACATTACAAAGACGGTTTACTATTATTACTAACTTTTAAAGAACGTCTAAACGCTCTCAGTATGTGTACGATGCCAGTCATAATAACGTGTGGCCGACCATACGATGTAAACAACAAAGTACGCAACTATGTTGTATGATTAATGGTTTTGGTTATATACATTGTATTATTTCCCTTTTCGAACTCTTCCAATATCACAGGGTGAATTAACTTTTATTCATTCTACTGGGTAAGAAGCCAAACAATGCTACCGTTCAGTCATAATTTACCGTTATACTGTATTAACGTACCAAAGACACAAATTGGACAATGAATTGAACAGTCAATGACTGTGTTGTCTAAAAGCGTTACATGAACAATAACAAACAAAAATTTACACTCAAAATTTAAACTGCTACGAATTCAATACTGACCTCGAAATATTTAAATCAAGATTGTCGAGGATAAGAACACACTTTACTCTTTTAATCAAGACCAAAAGGTTCGTTTTGGAATGTAAACAACCCATCTCGCAAATCTGATCAGTTCATAGTTCGGTTCTGAGCTAACGCCTACTGTACTACATATATGCTGCTGTCGAACGTTATCGTTCACTGGTACGAGTAGCCTATGCTATGGAGAGGGGTAACCAATATTACCCAACAAAATAAACAAAATCGACGTCTTTTGAGGTACAAATTCAAACTTACCTAGGAATACAATTGTGCGACGTCCTGTCCACTTCCCACGTCGCAAATAAACTCATCGGGACCGGTTTTGTGCCCGATGTTACCGACTTCGCGGCGTGAGCTGTCTGTCGCTCCGCCATTTTGATTATATCACTCTCGAATGGAAAGTTCTCGTTGAATGCGAGACTATAGGTTCAGACGACTTGCTTTTGCGAGAATGTAAATCTTTGGTGCGAATACTCTTAAAATATTAATCGTTAAATTAATTCAAGTGAACAAATCACTGATGAGGAAACAATACTTATGCACGTATGACGCATTCATTGGAAATAGCACGGAAATAAAATAAACATTGAATAAGAATTACGGGAGCAGAACATTGGCGTCCTTCTAAGTTCTATGAATTCATGAAATAAGTAATTTACTGAAATGTAAATTCCAGGATCAGATTATCACTTGTTTAGCTTGATTATACTAGTAGCTTGTTTTTGTTTTTTCTGTTGGTCTTTTCGTAAACTGTACCCATTTACCACATTTTAAAGTCCAACATAAGCTGCTCATTTGTTGAAAAAGAAACAGTTTAAACTTTGACAAGTTACTGTCAGAGGTAAAGTATCAATCGCAGCGCTGGGGTATAATTAAGCTTACCCGGTCTCACGTGATCAAGGGTCTAGTAATATATAGGAACGTAAAGCCTAGTATTATGAGTAATACAGGGAGTAATAAGTATATATATATTGCTTTGCAGTACGTACACGGGGGACTTGTGCTCAGTTTAGGCAAACAAACAAACAAACAAACAAACAAACAAACACATATACACATACTGACAAATATCAACAATAGAGTAATCACTTTCAGTATCAACAATAATATGTGGAATTGTGACTATTTTGCAAGTAGGAATTCTTGATACTGGAAAACATTCATTAATGTTGATACTGATTTGTGATTGCGCTATTGTTGGTGTTTGTCAGTATTTATTTATTTATTTATTTATTATTTATTTATTTATTTATTTATTTATGTCTGTCTGTTTGTTTGTTTGTTTGTTTGTTTGTTTTCGTAAAGAAAACTAACTGTGGTACGTATGAAGTCTTACATGTATCATAGTGTTGTTGAGATACTTGGATATCTGTCACTTCTGTCACTTCTTTATTTTCTTTCTCTCTTTGCTTGCTTGCCTCTAGCTCTTACCACTACGGTTGGGGTTTGATTAAAATTTACTACGCTGTAAGTAAGAAGAGTGTCGTTCAGTTTGACTACCATACAACGCAAGTTTTCCCCGGATACTCTGGTTTCCCTCCTGCACTAACACTGAACCAAATGAGCCTATAAATGGGACTAGCTGGTTATCCAAGAAATAAATAAATAAGTAAATTTTGTTTGTTTTGGTTTTGGTTTTATTTTCGGGTACTTTTTGTTTGCCAGATTCTACTTTTTGAGTTACATTTGTGGGATGCACCGGATAAGATCTGATTTCACCAGCTACGCTACCACATGTCCTCTGTCCACTCACCCTATCGCACCTTGTATGATGGGTTCGTCTTTCCATTGAACGACATTAGGCCTATAGCTCATTCAATACCGTGCTACCGAATTGAGTCAAATTTAGATAAATTTAGCACTAACATGGGACAATCGTCCGCATCTCAAACTCGCATAGCTCTCCCCTTAATTTCAACAGGTTGTTCCTAAGCTGTTTGAAAATATTTAAGCTCACTATACGATCATCAGTGGAATAAAGAGAAACACTTTCGTTGTTGACTTTGCATCCTACCCTAGTGGCGACAGAAAAGACGGTCATAAAGAAGTAAGACCTGTCTAGGTATTAAACTTTGTGAGATTAAGGAGTAGTTAAAAAAAAAGACAATGTATCATTGATAAACTTATGCTACTGTTTACTATGACATCGTAAGAGTGTAATTTACGGGGCAAAACTTGCGCCAATGTAATTTTAATACTCAACAAAACAACATATGAAATAACACCGAGCTCAGAAAAACGGTTGCAATATTGCGAATGCCGGGTCGACATAATATTCCACATCGGAAAGGACGCCCTCTAGGGACAGTTTGTAAAAGGTATGGTGCATGACGAGGCAAAGTCGCTCAGATAAACATATACATGCCACTTGAAAAGCAGAGAAGAAATATTGTTTTAACATTGTCACTAAATAAGACTACCAGATAATCATGGTTTGTATCTGTAGTGGCCTAATTCTATATATGATGAAGAGGTGGTCTGAGGTGGTGCTCAACAAGTAGTGAATCCCTCGAGATATTAATAATGTGGCACTTGTACAGTACAAATTGCATTCTGTATTAAAGCTTTAAAACGAAAGTTTTATTCTGACCACTACCACTAGTTCAATTCAAATACAGTCATCCCCGATAGTCAACACTTTTCTGCTATTGATGAGGTTGCAACTTAATGATACATGCATATCTAATAGTGTTTGAACGTTTATGTAAACACATGCAAAATGAATATCACCATGATAGTATGACAGGGTACCCATCTATAGGTTGAATTTACATATTATTCCAACAACCATACTGTTAAATATACTGGACTAGCATTTGGGCATATCACAGCAACTGGTATTTAGAAATAATGGAGATCGCCTTTTGGAGTTGCACTGTAACTTTGGCAATGTCTCACGGTTTCAGTGAGTGCGAAGGAAAACTTGAAAACCATTACCAGAAATCTACCAATGTCTTTATAAACCTAAACCTTTCATTTGAGAGTAAATTTTACTCTCAAAACAACTTTTACACCTCAAAAAGCTATCATAACTTTGAATAGGTTTTAGGACTGGTTCAAAACATCAAACCAGCGACTCTGGAGTGACTTGTAGGAGATAAATTAATGGAGATGTTTGGTGTTCATAGATTTATCAAATGTATGTATTTCTGCTATCATATCAAGAATGTATGTCACCTATACCATATGGTGTTTGTAAGGTATATTTGTATTCACAGACTGGAGACTCCATTTCTCTCTCCCTCTATGGTACATGGTCAGAGGTGCATGATAGTTTCAATAGTAAAGGTTAGACTGAATCCTTGTGGTTGGTGCTCCTATGTTAACCATAGCTAAATGATTGTAAATGAAAGTGTGCAGTGTATACACAATAAGAAATCTTTGAGTCATAAGTAAGTGAAGGTATACAAAGAATGCAATGCACACAACATATATTTGTTCTTTTTTATTATATCTGTTCATATAAATCTCACATTGAAGTCCCTTTTTGTAACAGAACAGGTGAGATATGCCTAAAAATTAACTATAAGACTTTACAAACTTTACAAAATATCGTTTTATTTAGTTTGTTAGTAGACAAGGCAGAAAAGTATAACAGACTGATATCAACTCAGGATGATAAAATGTTGTACTTGTCCAAGTTTTGGGGTAATTTTTTAAAGAACAAAAAAATCAAATCAATTTGATAATATTTTACATAATAGTTATGGAACTGGAGAAGTTGCAGCGAGACTTGACCACTTTTATAATCAGGTTTATCATATAGAAAATAACATAACAGCCAGCAAATTACCTTAATTCCAATCACGCATACTGTAAATTACTTAAGATTTGAGGTTACCATTTGAGTGTAATTTTAAAGAATCCATTAGAAATCCATTAATTAATCACATTCCATTAACATGTCAGTTTGTCTTTCACTATGTCAAGCAATATGTTAGTCTGAAGAGTACAGCATGACTCACACCTCGACAAGCCCCTAGTACAAGACTGCAGAAGGTGGAGTGACAGATCACACCTCAGTCTAGCAATACATCTATACAGATCATTGACAACTAACACTTTCTGTAATGACAAACTATGACAGAAGTGAAATGTTAATTATCATTGAATTCCAGTAACTTAGTTTTCATTAAAGTAAAGATGCACAGAACAGTCATTTTCTCAGAGTATTAAAATGAGCAGGTATTCAGAGTACCTCTTGAACTCATTCCAACTTCAAAACAATGACTTGGCAAGATGCATGGCTTATGGATCATTCAACCTTACTTCAATAATAACCAAGTTTTATATAAACCTGCCTAACTTTATGAGAACTCTGATTTATGCTGGCATAACTTTGTCAAACTGTAAATCAGTCAACAGACACTGATCATGAGACATTAATACTAACTTCCCTTGTTCTCACTCTCAACAAATCTGGTTATCTTGATGAAGCATTTGACTATGTGCAATTCTCAAAATTTTTAGCCAACAACAGAATCAGTACTTAACCTAAATTGTGATTATGTCTGAACTGAGTAATAGCACATAAAGCAAAATAAAAAACATCACTCTTGCAAATATAATTAGTTTTCATAATTTTTTTTGTACTCGAAGCATTACAAAAAATATGTCATAGTGGGCAGACAAATCACTAGAATTCAATTCACGTGGTATTCTTTCATACTAGACTGAAATGAATCACCACTGTTTGCACTACTGTAACCATAAGCTGTAACAAGTGATTACAGGAGTGTACACCAGAACATATCTTTCAGCATAAAATTTGACACATTCTGTATTTTGTATAATACCTCAAAATTGTTGGGTATGTTGAATCAACATTTTTTGTTAAATTGACTATTCCAGGATTTGACAAAAATCACAGTTATGTCAAATAAATATGAATAAAATGAAAATTCTTGTGTTATCACCTGATGTAACATGTATACTACATCATAATGAAACTGTCTAGTTTGTCCATATGTGCAAGGAAATTTGACAGGTACCTGACATTTAAATGTGCTTAAAAGTAACATGAAATGATATACATGTAGTTCCATTTTCATCAATCACCATGGATTGAAAATTTAGAACATAAAGTTATAATTGTCTCACAGGAGACGACAAACTTTGGTTGGCTAGTAAAAAATTTGGTCTTGCTTACATGATATTTCCAAGAATACGATATGTTGAATGCTAAAGCACTTTAAAGTCTTATATACATTATGTATTATTCTCCAAACTGTGGAATTATATTTCCTCTGTAATATGCTAGTTCACTTTTTACAAACTCAAAAGAAATGTGTGCTTAAAACATGACAGTGTCAAGGTCGAGAGATAACAGCACAGTAAGAAAAATTTCAATGTCTTGCCAAACTTCACTGCATGTCAAGACAGGTTGTTAATGTATCTTGTTCAGTTTGATATCAGGCATGATATCAGGCATATCTAGGAACTGTTTCAAATTCCTTTTTTACATTGTTGAGTTCACAGTTTATACTTATATAAAATTGGTGTTTCAGTCTGGAGATAAGTCTTCTCAGTTGATATCATCTTTAAATGTGCTGATGTGTGAGGTAAGCCAATACATAAAGACTGGTTGGATGGCAGCAACAAATAATAAAAGGTAGGTGCCTCGTTTCCTACCATGTACAACACTGTTGGGTTGGCCCTCTGGCAGAATGAGTAACCTAAGTGTTCGTACCTACAGTCAGAGAGATGATACAGTCACATTAAACTTATGATTGTTCAGTTCTAGGAGAGTACCCTATGCAATATATCGGTTAATTTCCGAGTAATCAATCACAAATTTAACCATATATAGCACCATCACTTCAACAATTTCCACGAGTATAAGTTATTTTTCTATTTCAAAAAACAAAACAATACAAAGGAAAACAAAATGGTTGCTTCCTTTGTTTGTGGTCTTTCTTCATTCTTTTTCTCATCATAACATCCTCCACTCAGTACCAAAGGAAAGGAAAGATCAAACAAACTAACTTGTCATTATCTTACGTAAATATGCAATTGCTGGGATTATTTCATGATTCATCTTTAAGAATTGTAATTCACTCTCAACTCACAGGAAAGAATGTAACTGACAATAATTTGACTTCCTATATAATAACTAAACATTGTCATATTGAATGTATACTTACCAGAAAGAAGACTATGCATGTTGCAGTATAAAGTAACGCTATGTAAAAACCCAGTGATCTAAAACATAACCCTGCAAGAAGAACAATTATCATCCTGTGGGGAAGAAAAAACAATAAAATAAATTAACTATAGTAAGGTAATTACACATCTGTAAACTATTTTTAATGGAAATGTTCTTGAAGATGTAAATTTATTCCCATTTAAAAACAACAAACTATCAGTATATACCTGACAACTTGAAGCATGAGTTATTATTCACAAATGTCTTGTATCAAAGCAAATTATTGCCGAGTTCTAGTGGATGTTATTGTTAATTTTGTTTTAAAATTGGATGAATTTGATAAAATCCCATGTTTTGAACACACTGGGTAAAATTTAAAGTTTCTGTGTCTAGTCAAACCACCACACACAAGAGAAAATGAAAAGGTTTTAAGAGAAGATGTGGCTTGAGAGATTGACATTGTGTTCATCATTCAAAAAAAGTTCTAAACTTACCCAACATATTTGTATCCACAGAATGCTATTAAATCCAAATATCTTATCTGTGATGGAATATTCATGACATAAAGTGTCAAGAGAATGATACCAATTTCTATAATTAGCCAGATCAATGATGAACTTGCTTGGACTCCAAGTTGTTCTGGGTCAAATCTGTGCAGGAAAAAAGATAATAAAAAAAGGTGCAATGAAAGATTTAACAATGCTAGACATTCAAATGATAGTTTAAATTTAATTGACCATTTAGAAGCACAATCTTCCCTTTTTAAAATATTAAACTAGAAGTTCAAGCAAAAACTTGTGTAAATCAAATCTTATCACTACATTATCGTCATTGGCACTTTGCAATTACACCTATGTCAACAGTCAATGTTAAAAGTACTGGAAATCTTGATATACTCACTGTACATCATGAGTAGAAAAAAAAACATGGTAAAATCAGCTCATGGCTGGATATTCTTCTGGAATATTTTCCTTGGGATTACTTCTCTACCTTTATTATATTTATTAGAATATGGCGTGACTGAAAAAGGCCTTGTCCAGAAAATGCAGTAACCTCACGGATAGATCTCCTTATGAATCTTTCTAAAGCATTGAGTGCACAATATATCTTGTTGACTCTAAGTATATCTGTGACATTAATGATCATTAAGAGTGTCTCCTTTCTATGGGTCTAGACAATGCATCATGAAATACATTAACACAGACTGTAGGGGTTCACAATACATTACCTGTTTTGTGTGCCAAGCACATAGCCAGCCACTAAGAGATATGTGACAAAGGACATTATAGGTATGTACAAATCAGGAGCATTGATTTCATAACGTGGTGCCACTGGTTCATCTTGATTATTGTAATGAATTGCCCAGTGCTGTTTAGAAAGAATACATATAGAAATCTAGTTTACGACATGATAAGGAAGTAATGTGAACTTGGGTATGCCGTCAGACCTTTGTTTGCTATCTTTGTCATTTGTTAATAATTCAATTGCTCTTTTCTGTGGGTCAGTGTGACAATGTTGCTGACAGCTTGATATGAAGGACTGCTACCTCTAGTACAATTCTCAAATGTTGCCAACTATTATATAGTTCCATATTTGAATGTGGGCAACATATCCTGGGAGGCACTATGGTTATCCTTACATAGTTACCTTGGTAAATCCCATTTTCAAAGGTTATCACTTCAGTTGAAACCTCACATAGAGAATCTAATTGGGAGGAAAAAATATCTAAAAACTGATTCTACTGAATGCTCACCTGATGTGTAAATGGAAAACATAACAGCGCCAACTTTTTTCCTACATAGGTTGTGTCCACTGCGAAATAGTATTTTAATTTGCTCATCGAAACAAATCGATCAACCTACAAAGGAAAACATGTCATGTTAGGGCATGGCTCTGTGTATATGGCTATTTCAATGAATGGTTTCTATGGATACATCACAAATGTATGTACTTCAGAATAGATACTCGCATTAACAAAAAGCGAATAGTAAGGACTACAGTATCAAATTATCTTCTATACATTATTTTCCACTCAAAGTTTAGCAAAATTATTTCTAATAAAGGAATTATCTTTATCTTTTAAATACATGTATAGCCATTTATCTCTGCAACTTACATTTTGTTCCATCATATGTCCTGCTTGTCCAGCAAGTGATGCTCCATACTGCACAGCCATATTGGCCATTGGATCATTCAACACCTGCTGGCCTGCCATTCCACCACCAAAACTACCACCAGCCATCGACCCCATTGGTGCACTGTAGCCAACATTACCTTCATACTGAGCTTGTGGAGGTGGTTGGGTACTGGTATCATCAAACAACTGTGTTGGTCCTTCCTGCTGACTACCTTTAGCACCACGGCTTCGACCCTGTCTTTGAGAAGCTATTTGAATATATTCAAGAGAATATCAACACTGGCAAGAAAAGGTGTATAGCTCACTGCTGCTGTCAAAGAAGTTTTCTGCTAGATCAAACAATTTAGATGATAGTAATTTCATGACAATACACAGTTTTCATATCCAAAGTGATTTCAGCTACAGCTATTTCATCGCCTAGGAAGCCAAATTTTTTAAATAAAAATAAATATCACAGCAGTTACGACAACATAAAAAGAAATGGTTCATAATGTGCATGCTCACTCAGCAAATTTGCTTCACACTACCTTTACGGTGTTTAAACCACAATACGACAAATAGAACAAAATAAAAGAATACTAAACTTGCATTCTACTTGCAGAAGTATTTTAGCAAGATAAACATTCTATAAATCATAAATAATATTGTTAATTATAATCAGAAAATGTTAATAAAAGGAAATCTACACCACAACCAATCAAGGTGCAACTGCTTGCATGCAAGTATGTGTACACATGGCTTGAAGTCAGTATGTAGGACTAACTACTTGTTTGTCCAACAATTGTAAATTTATGAGATGGTGATATGGTTTGATCACTACATGATCACACATGCATCTGAATCAACTCAGACAACAATAATGTAGGTAAGAAAAACAATTTACGAACAAAAATAATAAAAGGTATTGCTACTGAATAACTGGTTTGCTTTCTTATTTGATTACTAAAGAATCATGATTACGGTGTTTTTCAAGATTCTATTTTTGGGTTTGTTTCTATTGCTAATCAGATGAATTTTGTGAATATTGCACATGGTTTGCTGTGTCATATTTCTGTGATCCTAGAGTGTGATTTGCTGTATGTCATAATTCTACAATAATTGAAACTCTATGTCTATACACATTGCACTTTCACCATTTACATAATAACTGTCCATATATATAATTATTCATAACCATCAGTCATGATTTTGAGACTGTATCTGATCTCCATGTTTGATTATATGGAAGACTACAGAACATTTCTTCATTGCACCAAAACTATTAATTTATATTTTGTTCTATAAGATAAACATTAAGTTACAGCATTTGTTGGTGAAACCATTTTTTGTCAGTGGATATGCCATATACTGTAGATAATAGATTTTTACCAATATCAATTAGCTATACAGTCATTACAATGTGAGTTATTGGAAAGACTATCACTCTTGGGGAGTAAAATTCTCAACTGTCAGATGTATGAAATCGGGTTACAAATGTGTTTTTATAGTAGCAGTAGCACTAGAATTTTCAGTATTGAATCATGCCACTGTGTTATGAGTCATAGAATTTGATCAACATAAAATCACATAAGCAGGGATGAATCATATATGAAGAATTTGCATGACTTTTTAACTAGATTAATTACAACTGTTTCCATATTCATCATTTTAGAAATTATCTATGTATGTATCTGTACTAAGTTTCCATGAAAAATCAAATTATCATTAATGCAACCCGAACATGTCCTGAATCTTGAAATTTTAATTTTAATCATGTGTACTAGGAGTTTGGAAAAATCAAATTATGTGATTTTCATTCTATATAAGAAGGTATGATCAAAGAAACTACAACACACAATTTCAACATTATTTCGAAATACAGTTGGAGTATGATGTTGACTATTATCATTACTACATTAGTTAGTTTCACATCCTCTATAGTAATAAATTGTATTTTAGTAAATATATATTACGATGTCTTCTTTACTAAATAATGAACATTAATATATCATATTGACAAAACAACAAGAAACAACCAGATGGTTGCTGCAATTGAGCCGATTAGATGGGAAGTCATTCAGGATTCATCTCCTATGGTTAACATGTGCACTTTAAAATTATGGAAGGTATGGATTCCTCTTATTTTGTGTAAAACTACATATGGATCTATAACTAAACTGAGTATATACATCATACATGTAGAGCCATGAACTACAAGATCTGCCGGTATCCAAAAAGTACGTCATTTCTAGACTATATTATAAGTACTGAAATGTCAACATTTGTATTTGTTCGCATCTCTTTAATACAGCGTGCATTCACACTTCGAGCTCTGCAATGTGTGCAAACGGTGTACACAAGGCGACTGGAAGTCTTGAGTGAACATGAGCATTGGCAATGACAAGGCGTAGTCAACTAAAAACAACTTGAACTAGAGAAAGTTAGTTTTAAGACTTTACGTGAGGAAACAAAAATCGTACGGCATAGCATAGACAAGCAGTTCACACCTAGATAACCCCAAAAGTCAACCTACACTTACGATGTCTAAAGCCCGCCGGTGCATCCATCTTTTCTCAGTAGTTATTGTCACCGTCTACAATTTTTTTCTGCCGTTTTCTCGTGGTTTTTAAGATTTTGACAGTAGCAGTCTGGAAAGGACACACAGACAGCCTCGTTTCAAAATGCCACGAAGAAAGGTCCTCTAACTTTGTTATTAGTTCCAAATAAGAAAAAAAGGTAAATATTTACAAATTGTTAGTTATCTGTGAAAGAATCTGGTACCGTTTCAGAAATACAATGTGTTTTTAGATTTTCAAAACAAGTTCAGGGATATAAAATGAAGGAATTAGTAAATTGCGATTCTTTATTTGAACAGAATAACCAAATAGTTAGGGATGCAAAGATTGACACATGCGCAATATAATCCCACATGTGGAGATGAAACCGGAAGTGCACGTGTTGACTGTCTCGTGAGTAGTAACACATGCAAATCGTGGCAAACGTACTACAATCTTGCAAGTAACATCGCCTCTGTTATGGAGAACGGAACGACTGACGATGCACTACGTTCTCAGAGCTGTGAACAAAATTTACTGTCCAGACCAGATGGGTCAGCAACATACAATCAAGGTATTGCTTACACTAAGTTACAGTCTGTGAATGTAAATGTTATTGTTACGACATACATCCAGAGCTAACGTGTATTATATATAGCCTTATATATATATGTATACACACATATACACACACACAATTTATGGTTATTATCTTAATGATATTTATTGACAGAATCACACACATTTGTTTTTTTTACAATATATTAAATTAAAAACTATTGTAAGGGCACATTGTATAACACCACCAAAATGTCTAAAATACTCTTTGTGTGGCCCGTTATCAATGCATATCAGATGATGATGTAAATAATGTGTGTATACATTATTTTAGTTAGCCACCAAAATACATATATGTAGGACTGTCTAGGATTAACTTTTATAATTAATTCTGTATGTTTGTCATTGAATGTCCAAACATATCTCAGACCCTATATCTACAAGTTGATTTCTTTCAAACCTATGTCTTGTGATTTCAGATTTGACCAAATGGCAGTCACATTTGTTTGAAGTTTAAGACCTAGTCTACATTTGTGTATATTCCTATATTATTATTACTCATGAATTTGATGTAATTTAGTGGTTTGTGCTACTTAATCTTTTCATTCATATATATGTGTATTTTCATATTTCCAAGGTGATACATCAGTGATGGCAGCAGTGTATGGTCCTGCAGAGATCAAACAAAGCAAAGAAATACTGGACAGGGCTACACTGGAAGTCATCTACAAGCCTAAAGTAGGAATTCCAGGTAAAGTATAGTTTGCACACATGTTACAGTCACTAAGTATAATGATGCCATCATGTACATGCTTATATACTCAACCAATGGAACAATTGCTACAATATGACATATAAGTGTCATTCTGTGAGATTTCTAGACAGAGTGCGTTTTCAAAAATTTCCGATAAGTGTAAGGAATACATGACATGCTCAAATTAAATTGGTCTGGTAAAAAACAATTTGTACATTTAGTAAATTAGCAACCACTGTCACTTTCTTTTGACAGGATCAGTATGTGGATTGTCGGACCCTAACCATACATCCTTTGTAGCTATTGTGTTACATGTAAATGAGAGAAAACATTATTTCATAACACTTGTTTTATGTTTCCCGTTAATTATGTCATACTTTGATGTCTGTTATGTAATGTTGATGAATAGACTCAGACTGTGTGTCTACCTGTGTTTCATTACAGTGTTATCATGTATTGAAAGGAATTGTTCCTTTACAACAGAGATGAATAATGTTTTCTTTTGATAATTACATTTCAGGGTGTGCAGACAAGTTTCAAGAGAGACTTATCCGAAATACATGTGGTACAGTTGTTCTAACAGCTCTTCATCCAAGATCATCAATTACTGTTGTCACACAAATAATCCACAGTTCAGGATCAGTATCCTTGTTTATATTTCATGTTTGTATGTACAGTCCTTCTATACTCTTGTCTTTGTTTTTCATATTTCTGTATTGACACATAAGTCCATGCATTTTTGTGAAAATTTCATACCATGATCTTATGCCCAGCTTGGGAATATGCTTGTCCTTGGAAGTATATTGGTTCACTTATTATGAGCAAAATGCATTTAAAAACGGAATTTATGGAATTTAAAGCACTTAGGTGCAGTTCATGGTCTGTTCCTTGAATGCAAATAATTAAACAAACAGTCTGTTATGAATGTTTGGCAGGAAATAGTCATTTCATGTAGAGAAAGGAAAATATCATAAACATTAGTAACTTTGTCAGTTCATGCTTTGCAAACAAAGATAACAACCCTTTTATCATTGTATACCTTGTGACATGATTTTCTAACTTGTGTGAAAAGTTTTCTATTCCCAAAGTAGAATCCTGCTTTATTTTGGAGTATAGCTAACAGACGAACGCATAGGATGGAGCCCATTCATGTTTATTAATTTTTGTAGAATGACATAGCTCCCAACTTATATAGCTTGGAATTCTTAACAAAATATAGCTGTTGTCATGTTGTATAAATGCTGCATGCATGGCAATGTTAGATGCTGGATTACCTATGAAATACTTAGTTGCATCAGTCACATGTTGTCTGGATGAGGATGATGTTATCACTTTAGATCCAACTGATCAACAAGAAAAGGTAACCATCAAAAATTTATATCCGAGTTAGTCTGTTGTATTACTGACGTGTGTATACATGATGTGTATTTTTAATACTTACTTCTTGTATGCCTTAACCATGCTTTGGACATACAATTGTGCAATATTAAACACTACCTACCTTTAAATATTTTCAAGTAGTTATGGATATGTTCAAATAAAATTAAACTTGATGTGCCTGTATACTCTGCTGGTCCTTTATCAACATAGTGATTGTTTGAATGAATAATTACTGTGCACAGTGTAAAAATAGACAAACTTTGGTGCAATTCAACTCTGAGCTGCTAGATTGTATCAAGATGATTTCAATACCTTTGATAATTACAAAGATTATCTTCTATTTGCAGGAGGCAAAATCAATTTTCACTTTTGCATTCGACAGTAAAAACAAAGATATTGTCACATCACATACACAAGGAATATATACAGTTGAACAGGTACGTTTTATACTATTTCTGGTGAAAGTTTATGTCAAGAAGTTGAAGTATAGGTCTTGTAACAAGACCTTGGATCTGCACTCACAAGGTTGCGGAACAAAAAGGCAAGGATGATGACAGTGCCTTTGGTGTTATGTCAACTGTGGTCGCTTTAATGTTAGCAAACTTGCCCAAGAGTCTAACAGCTTGACTAGAGTACAGGTAAATAAGTTAGAAGTACTATTACAAATTCTCTAAAATTTTCATTATGCAGATTTTTTTACCAGCTCAATTACTATGGGCTATATCTTTCTAATATGTGTTCCCCCCCGAGCAGCTCTAGAACTATGTGTATCATCTACTGCTGATATATTTAAGAGAGACATCAAGATGTTTCTGCTTATAAGAGCTTTCTAATCTTTCGTCTTAAACTACTACTGATTTTTTTTTCAAGATCATAGAACATTACTTTGTACTTAATTTTAGTGCTATATACATATTTTGCCTTCCTTTGTCTTTCAGTTCCACACCTGTCTTGAAGCATGTCGAACAGCCAGTCAAATTGTCTTTGATTTCTTCAGAGATTCAGTCAAGAGGAAATTGTCCAAGTCATAACAGCATACTAGTCTACCAAGGGATGAAAACATAGATGTAGGCTGCCAATATTTTATAACAGTTATTTCAGTTTGAATATCTTTTCCTGAATGTGTCCATCAGATTCACATTATTGTTTTCTTAAAATAAATGATACTTTTTTCTATCTGCCTGTTTGTTACCAAGAAATTGATGTTGATATAGATGTACAGGATCTGCATTAGTACAGTATGTAAGTGTTGATAGTATTTGCAATAATGAACCAAATTATTTGGTTGGAGCAGAGGTGAAATTGAGCACGAAAAAGCTTGAAATATGGTTTAAAATCCAATTTGATCATAAAATGTAGATTCCGTGACTGAGCTTCAGACACTCTTGCGTCTGTTGTATACTCAGTTGTGTCCTACAAGGTGTATATAAACATTTATCTTGACTTGATTACCCCAGAGAGTGCTCAAGTACTTCTGATGTGAATACTTTGGGTGACATTGTCAAAGTGATGCCAGGTAGTGAAGTGGTAAGTGTGAATCTGAAATCACTCTCAGTTCTGTCAAGACATGCTTCACAAATGTATGTTTTCGTCCTGCCATGTATTACCTAAGCTGAAAAAGTATACTCTTGTACATTTGTTATCACAAAGGTCTGGGACCTCAAGCCCTCAAAAACAAGAGTGTGTCCCAGCCAAAATAGCCCTGTAAATTGTGTGGAAAAAAGCTTTTAGCCATAGACCATGACAATGACATTATCTATGTGTGACAAACTCTCATCATCTTCCAACCATGAAAGGACTTCTGTAATTGTTTAGCCAAAGTTTAAGGAAATCATCTGAATGATAGAAAGCAAAAAAAAGGAATGATCTCAGAATGGGAGAAGGTACTACTAATATCTTCAAATTATCACTGAATTGGTATAACAGCTACCAAAATGTAGACTGACCAATAAGCCACTACTATCATTATAACTGACCTAAAATCGGTTTTACTGATATGTTATAGTACACGTCAGAGGACATTTACTGTTTTTATTAGGACAGTTTTGGTGAACCCGTCCGTTATTACAAATTGAGGGCAGTGCTACAGAAATGATGAACATGCTGAGGACAGTTTCATTCATGGGTTGAAAGTGTTAGCGGACAGTTCCTTTCATGGATTAACGGAATGCAGACACTTTCTTTGTGTGAAAAGTGTCCAGTTAACTGTAAAAGGTATGCTAAGTGAAATTGAGAGCACAGTTGAAACAATGGGGAAGTTGGAGAGGAGTACAACTGTTTTTATTAGGGTGATAATTGCAGAGATTTAGAAGACAAGTGTGATTAAACTTTGGCCACGGAAGTGGTCTGAGGTGTGAGGGTGCTATTACTCCGGGTATAAAAAATATGCGTTTGTATAAATATGTATCTCACGTCTAAACCTGACTCAAGGGTATTGTTTGTATATATCGTGTTGTGTAGTTGTACTCTCTATAATTTTTTATACATTTATTAACCTTTTAATATCCAACAATATAGAAAATTTACATGCAACATAACCTGTCATGCACCCCGGCATTGGCTTTATAGTAGGCTAAGCTTTGTTGGACTCTTAGCCAATTTGTGGGGTGGGCTATTAAACTAGAACAGACTTACTTCCATCTTATTCTTCCTTGTCTGTGATTTCTTGATTAGAAAGCAAAAACACATTTAAAGAATGATTTCAAGAGTAAATGACAAAAAGGTGTTGCAGTGATCTTTCACCCCTTGTCACTGTCGTCTGTCACATGGCTCAGGTCGTTGGAGTTGTCATTCTTCTCTCTGAAAATATTACTCTGCATCATTCAAAACTGTTCTTACACATTTTGTGCACTCAAGGGAGTGAATAGTTGTCCAATCAATATAGAATAGTCCTTTTCGAATAATATACCCCATACTTTTGCAAAAGTCACCTATTACCTACAGTATTTTACCATCCACAAGTCTCCACCACAGTGAAATTATAAAAAAAAAGAAAACATTGAATTGTGACTTTCAAATGAGCAATATATGTAAACACGAAAATGTCTAAGAACTCTACATTACTTTCAAAGTATTTCACTGTCCCATACACGTTTCTATAATGTTGGCTGGAGAAAGTTTTTCAGTTCATCTTCGGTTTCTTGCGGAAATCCATTATTTCTTACGATCATAGAATAGAATTTTGCCGACAACTTGGGTCTTCGAGGTCTATTGTCATCGTTAAAGTCGACATGATACAGACCAAATCGTTCAGTGTATCCAGCTTGCCATTCAAAATTATCCAGCAACGACCAGGCTGTGTAACCTTGAACCCTCACGCCATCAAGTTTAATCGCTGAAATAAGAAAATATGTCGTAATTTCTATGTGTATATGTTCGTGGTAAGCATATCTTAGAATAGTCCTACTTGCATACGGAGTAAGTAGTCCCTTCCCTCTCCGATGCTGAGGGTCATGTCAGTAATCTAGACCCGTGCACCGTCTGCAAGCGGGACTAATCTTAGAAGGATGTAATGGTACTGAGGCTGAGAACATTAATCGGGAAATTTCTATAAATTAATGCGTTTGGCCTAAATGTTTCTCAGCCTTAGACGGTGAAACGTATCCTCAAAAGAAAACAATCAATATCAGAGTTTTGACGGTGAGTGTCTGGTTGGTATTGACTGACATTTTGTTTGGTAAAAAAACAATTGAAAAGAAATATGAAAAGTTCTCTTTAAAAAGGTTATCTATCAACCTGAGACAACTATAGAGAACAAACCAACTGATTGACGCACCTTTCAAAACTTCATTCATGTAAGACATGTAATATCGAACTCTTCCAATATCTTCCAGGTTTTCTGGCTCTCTTCCAGAGAAACCATTTTCGGTGATGTAGATAACTGGATCATTGTATTCTTTTTTAATCCATCCTAATAATTTACGCAGTCCCCAAGGTACGCTTTTCAGCCATCCTGACCCTGAACCAGGCCAAGATTTGTGAAACCATTTCTGCACGCCATGGTCCTTGCCCCAACCTGGAGGCACGCTGTTGTCTTCTGGTCCAGGTGATACGTAAGTCGTTGTGTAATGATTTAAACCTAAGAAGTCCGCCGTTCCTTTAATAAAGTTTTTCTCGTCGTCTGTGAAAAACGGTAGACGGGAAGCTTGATAGCCAAGCATTTTGCTTTTAGCATCAATTCGTGTCTTCATCTGCTCTGGATAGTCACCGTTGACAAAGATGGCATGACCAAACCAACCTATAAAGAATTGTAGCATTCTCTCCGACGCTTCATCATCACCAGTGCCAGGTTTGTTTGGTTCTGCCCAGTCACAGTTTAGTGAAATACCAACTACTCCATTTTGCGTTGGTCGAAATTCTGTATCATAGGTGTGCCAAGCTTTAGCATGGGCTTTAATCAAATTGTGAGCAGCGAGGTACGTTTTAACACCATCACCAAGAATACCTGGTGCCTTGCCGAAACTGCCATACCCCAACTGAGCCACTACCCAAGGTTCGTTCAGCGTTATCCAGTGCTTGACACGATCGCCAAATCTATTGAAACATAGTTTGGCAAAATTATTAAAATCTTCTACAATTGCAGAATTCAACCAACCACCGTACGTCTTTTGTAGATTCAGTGGCAAATCCCAATGATACAATGTTACAAACGGTATGATTCCAGCATCTAGCAAATCATTAATCAAATTATTATAGTATTCGATACCGGCTTCATTTATATTGTCAATCGTTCCGTCCGGCAGTATTCTAGGCCAACTGATAGAAAAACGATATGCTTGCAGGTTCAGTTCTTTCAAAATGTGGATATCATCTTGCCATTTATGATAACTATCACAAGCTACGTCACCAGATTGGCCGTCATGAATCAACGTTGGATCATGGGAAAATTCATCCCAAATACTCAACCCCTTTCCGTCAGCATTCCACCCACCTTCTATCTGATAAGCAGAGGTCGCACTGCTCCAGACAAACCCCTCAGGGAAAGTGTCAAATAAAAATTCATCTCTTTCTGGGTCAGCGTAGACACTGGGATACACGCGAAGGGGTCCATTCAGATCTTCGCTGTCTGAAGTGCTGGCTAGATAACAAAGCCATACTAGAGATACCAATCCGAGCGAAACCACACAACAAGTTCGTTTTGAATAATGAACATTCCATTTGGGACGGTGAAAGTTCCAGGCAGGAGCCATGGCTTGACGCACATAGGTCCACACCAATGAATGTTGAGATCTTTCCTCGTTGGTCATTAATTCTGCGCGATATATAAAGTAGGAAGAGGAGAAAATCAGTGCCAACCTCTGCAAAATCGACGTTGATGCGTGGCACTGGTACCAGTAGGTAATGCATCAGAATTAGCAGTGTTATTGTTAACGATGCTATGATCGCATCACAGCTGACACACAGTGGTAACAAAATATGGCAGCAATGGATGAATTGCACACAACAGAATCACTCACACTAGTTAAATTTTAAAATATACAGAAATTGATATTTATTAACCTCCATCCAATCGCATTTAGCACTCCATTACCTTTAATGATACATGTATATTCCGACATATCTCTATCCTTCTGTCACGATCGTTATTACATTCATTCATTCATTCATTCACAAATGCTGAACGAATATTGTAACAATGTAAACCAACCTTGACTGCCCAAATGTGAAGTTCATGATACGGTACTTGCGATATTTACTCTCAAAAGTACACCATTCACATCGTCACTACTCAGTTGCCCGTCAGAGTTCTAGATCGACACTTACTGTAGTTAGTACGGGTCAAACCAGGTAAGAATAGAAAGGGGTATTACTGTAGAAGCTAGCTGCATTCAATGCGTCCTGGTTTATCAAATAAAAATTACCGTCACAAAGAAAGCTCTTTGAGTCATGCCTTCAGCTTCGGAGAGAAATGATGATCAAATGGTACGTCTGTATCCAGAATTGCATTATCAACACTATATCTCAAACCATAGAAAATGTAGTGTCTATGCTCAAACCAATGTCATATAGTAGGAAAGGGCTCATTTACTTACCTTAGCGATCAACTGATTGAAAAAGCGATTATGTAAGCAGACTGTCCGATGTATGATTGAACCAATACCGCCTCGAGGTTCGTCATAGTAACAAAATCACACTACGTAACATCGACTGGTGTGGTATATCTACACCTGTGACTATTCAAACGTATACAGTGAACTTTTCCAAAAGCACACGTGAATCTTTGCATGACAGTGGTGAACTTTTTTAATGGAAAGTGGTGGGCTTCGTTAACGTAAAGCCTCCTGGAAGAATGACAACGGATCGAATTTCAAATATGAAGCTTTTCGACTATGATGGTATTTTGATCTATTCTCTCTCTCTATCCCAACAGCTTAAAACACAGTGTAACGGTTCCTATGTATCTTGCTTGATACTTTATATATATATATAGTTTTGGTAGTACTGGAACTCTTTCTTGGTTGTAACTCGGAGTTTCACGCATAGTGCGATCATCAGACAACTCAGAAAGAGTTCCAGTACTACCAAAACTATTACGCTCTGCCACTGCGGTATAGAGCACTGTCTTAGCAGATTGATACTCACCGAGTTTTATATATATATAAAGTATCAAGTGTTATCAAATATATATTTGTATATATATATATGAAAACTTTATATGCCATTGGGTGACTGTAGCGGCAAAAGTCCCGACATAGCTTACTTGCAATGTGATGAGATGACAACAGCAAGAACCAGACAAAATGAAATCATATTCCTACTATTGCTACCCCATAGGTAATATTACACCTATAGTGGTCTATCCCCGGGGTCTATCAATACACGTAATCCACTCTACCCACTGGGGCGTTAGTAGTTTTGTCACTCAGATTGATGAATTGTGATATATAGGTTATTCCCATTCAATACGGAAATGTACATACATATATATTGATTCATTTCTATCCTTCTTTGTAAGCGCCATATTAATAACATTTGTCATTTTGTTGTGCCTTCTATTCTTAGCTTCCAGTAGGTAGGCCCATGTCAGTTATTATTCCAACAACAACTGCACATATAGTTTTATGATGTTACAAGCTGACGACTAAAGTAAATAAAATTGGCAATAACAGATGGATATTTATGTAGAATTAAAATATTCACTAACTGTAAGCTAAGCCATGCAAATCATAAAAAAAGAAGTCTGCTACAATACTGAATCACCAACGTATTGAAAATAGCGAAAGGGTGTATACACACATAAACGGCGTGGTTACTGGATATTCGATAAACTAAAAACAATCATAGAATGTGTAATTTTTAAATAATTGAGTATATCATATATATGAATTACTCAATTATTGTAACAGCTTACCACTAATTACTGAACAACATATTTACACTGAGATACTTTGTACACATATGGTGTGTATTTTGAATGCATTTCGACTGAAATATCAGGCGCCTTTAACTCAAATGAAAAATATCAATATTTATTCCGATGTAAGCTCTTAAGGAACTTTGTTGGGTGATTATTCGAAAGCAAATGTTTCTACAATCTTAAATGTAAACATTTTGTCTATATATTTTTGCAAAAAGATAGATTACAGTTCTAAGGTGGTTTATGCTATTCAATCCAGTTTTGAAATACCAATTTTGACAATCTTAATTTAATATATCTATAAAGTATATGTGTACCGGGAGTATTAAATCTATGTTGCCATATACTGCCAGTTACATACATCGCCACAACCAAGTAGTAGTCAAATTACAATCATGTCACCTTGTGATTGGTGCATTTCAATTCAAAGACAGTTGAGGGGTATTCCCACACTAATACCATGCAGTGCTTTCCGATTGACGAGTTGACAATGGAGATTATCGGATGAACAGCTCACGTGTCACTGGTACAATTCAGGATGACTCTGTGGCAGCTGACACACAATAACATTAGTAATCACAGTTGATGCATAACAAATATTAATGTTAAGTTACTCGGGCCAAAAGGGTCAGTCATTTTCTGCTTCTGTATCTTCTTGAGTAAAATATAGCTATCGATGAAATGTTTCTGTGGATGTTTTCTGTTTGTACAGACATGTGTACATCTTATTCCCCTTTCTGTGTTAAAGATTCAACTTAGTCTGACTTAGTCGTACACTGATATCGGCACTCCCAGCTACAGGTTAGCCTTGCACGCTCTGCTACTGTAGCCTAAATGCTACAAGTGGTATAGAATCATCTCTTTAGTATAGAGATCTTGACATTCGATGCCACGAATAGCATCTAGACTACTACTACTCCACTAAATTCTAGTCACCGGCAAATAGCCTCTCACAGTAAGACCAAAACAGCAATGAATTTGAACTCTCCTCATTGTATACATGTAGCCCAATGGATCTCCATTTTTCTCTTTCTGGGAAAGAAGTGTGTTCTTTATTGCAAACATGCGTATCAAGATTGTAGAAACATTCTCATTTCAATATGGACACCATTCTAACAAGTTACAAACTCAATTACAACTACAATTTATTTTGACTGCGAATCATTTTTCTGTTTTGTAAGACTTTCATTTAACGTAGATACATGATATGATATTATAATATACTGAAAAGGTGAACTTTAAGTGTAAAATAAATACAATGTGGTGTTCATCACGGTAATATGTATGCATATGGTGCTCGATGATGTCATAGACTCTGTCACGCCAGAGTCTGCGATCACGTGTACAGACACGTCATAGTCTACATTTTGGCTTCCAACCCATTCACAGTCTGATTCAGTTGTCCTATTTAGTTTAGTGACTATTTTCAGTCAATATTTTACAATAAGTTGTTGACAATATGACTATTTGCAAACATCCAGTGTAATCAAGCCTAGCACCAACCACCTGTTAATCTTTCACCCTACAACATTACCCACTTCTAATAAAGATCTAAAGTTTGAGATCAGCAACAAAACCACCAAAATAAAAATCCCGCCAATATTTGCGAATAGAGCACCAGGCGATTCGGAGCTGATGACGTCAGTGCTGAACTCGGAAAACCATTGTCACGAATAACATGGGAATAGAACACAGCGGAGTCTTTCTGAATACGACTTCTGTCATCATCTTCAAAATCCACATAAAAAAGACCAAATCTTTCCCTGTAGCCTGCCGTCCACTCAAAGTTATCGAGTAATGACCAAACTGCATAACCTTTCACATTCACTTGATCCAAGTCAATGGCTGAAATGAAACATTGAGATAGTGGTTGTTATTGTTTGTGATGACATCATTTACTGACACCCACCATATTGTTGAAAAGATATGACAAATTATTACACTGACTTTGCGGACAGATATTAGGTATCACACTTGGAGATTGGGTTTGGTAATCAAGATATGACACTTGAGATCAAGAGAAAATGAATAAATGTTGTTCGGAGACAGAAGGTACTTTCAAATAGAATTTCCATGTTTGACGATTTAATGATTTCCAGAAATCACAATCGAAGAACATGCACGAAATTAGAAGTTTTTAACATTTCATTTTAAGTGGCCAGCACACAGACGACTTAGTTAAAGGTGATACCACATATAACCCAATTTGAGTCTTACTCGCCTAATGTATACAGTAAGGACAAATGATACCCGTGACAATGTTCCTAATATAACAATACTGAGATTACTGTAGATTACTAAATCTGCATGAGAATACCGAGCGCCACGATAGTGTATTGAAATCTGCCTATAACTATGACCAAATAAAAACAAACAACTAATTTACACTGTAATACGCGCTGGTATGTTTGTGGGTTACTTTTGCTTTCTTGTTTCCCTTTTGAAACGTTACGTTTGTATTATTCATATTTGCATGTCTTCTAGTATCTGCATTTGCTGAGAAGTATCCATTCCCTGGGATGAAAATGACGGTATCAAAATATAACAAACGACCAACGTTGTGTAGTCTTATGTAAATATCGTGACAATATTCAAATATTCAAATTCATTGCCAAAAGTGTATCTGTGATAAAACTTCGGTTCTTCGAATATCCAACTGATATCCTTATCAAGAATCTATAAATTTTCACCCACTATGTTTACGAATATATTTACATATACTTAAGATTTCAAAGAATGCAATCAAACATAGAAATAACCTATTCTAGATTTGGTAATTTTTTAACGTTCTCAATAATATACGAAAATGAGGAAGGAGCGAGTACGACTATGGGACGTTGGTCATTGTAGGTACTTTTAAAAAATATAATCAACATATAATTAATGCTGCAACTCATATACGTGTCTTTTTTTTCATCTAAATGTTTCCCATTTATAAATATTTGTTCTGTTCTACAACAGCTTTTTGTTTCGCTATTCGTACATTGACAGGTGTTACATCTACTAGACAGAAGATTATAATCTCTATTGTCACAATGTTTGATTTGTAATTAAGAAATCTATTCAAAAACCGCATGCAATTTATGGGGAAAAGTGATTTTTATTTTCTGACATACGTATTTGTATATTATGATTAAGAAACATGAATATAAAGAAAAAACCGCTTCGTGCTTTAAAAATAATTCATAAATACCAAACAGTAAGCTTATAAACACTACACCACATCACACTACACTACACTACACTACACTACACTACACTATATATAGTGTACTACTAGTCTAGTATACTTTTACTATAAATCTATAACTGTACTCAGTCTGTAACACTCCAATTATAGTATAACATTGTAGCATAAAATAATATACAAAACCATGTAATATACAAGTCTTACCTTTCAAAACTTCGTTCATGTATGACATTAAATAGGCGACTCTATCAAGATCATTCAAATCATATGTATTCGATGAGGAGTATCCATTCTCTGTGATAATGATTTCTGGACTATTGTATTGCTTCTTTATCCATTCTAACAACCTCCTCATACCCCATGGCACGACCTTGAGCCAATTGGACCCCGAACTGGGCCAGTTATGCCCATACCATTTTGCTAAATTGTGATCTTTTTCCCAGCTCGGTGGTAAATCAAAATCTTCAACGTTATTCTCGGTTACATATAAAGTAGTGTAGTGGTTGAGGCCGAAGAAATCCGATGTTCCTCTGATGTAGTCTTGTTCGGGTTTTGTGAACTCGGGTAATCTCGAATCATTGAGACCCTGATGACGACTTATTGCGGCGATTCTAATTTTCATCGTTTCTGGGTAGTCGCCATTTACAAAGATTGGATGAGCAAACCATCCTAACATGAACTGCAGCATACGATCTGCAATACGTGGATCTCCTGCTTCAAACCAATCGGAATTCAAAGAAATACCAATTTTACCATGCTGGTGTTCCCTGAATTCATCGTTATAGGTGTGCCATACTTTGGCATGTGATTTGATCAAATTATGAGCAACAATATAGGTAGTCACTCCGTCTTCCATGATCCCGGGTGCATGGGCTCCAGTTCCGTACCCAAGTTGTGTGATAACCCACGGTTCGTTTATTGTTATCCAATGTTTCACACGGTCGCCAAACCGTTCAAAACACAACCTAGCATAAGTATTGAAATCGCGAATCACGGCTTCATCTGCCCACCCGCCATATCGATCATGGAGTGGTTGTGGCAGATCCCAATGATACAACGTAACCATGGGAATAATACCTGCCTCCCGAAGAGCATTAATCAAGTTATTGTAGTATTTTATACCAGCTTCATTGATTGTTGCCATGGTACCATCAGGCATGATGCGGGACCAACTTAAAGAAAACCGATAAAACTTTACACCCAAGAGTTTCAAAAGTTCAACATCTTCCTTCCATTTGTTGTAACTATCGCAAGCAATATCGGCGTTATCTCCATTACTAATTGCTCCAGGTTGGCGACTAAATGTGTCCCAAATACTAGGACCCTTTCCAGATATACTATAGACGTTACCACTCCCTTCTATTTGGTGAGCTGAAGTAGCCACACCCCATAGGAAATCACTAGGGAAATTACCGTAAAGAAAAGCGTCTCTCTCCGGATTGTGAAAGATGCCGGGGTAAACGTAGAAACCACTGCGATCCATTGGCAAATATTGAATGCTATATCTGTGCTCCGTCGATGAGCGCGTTGCCAGGATATAGATGATGGTTAATATGGCAAAAATCAACAAAAGATGTGATGGTGAAAGTGTCATCCGACAATATTGACGAAATCGTCTAGATGTAGTTGACATACATACATCTCCCAGCCACAATCGTAACTTAGACATGCCACAATCGTAATAATGTCCTGTTTGGCCAACACAACCCTGGAAAAAGTCCTTCACCGTCGCCATCATGTTTTGACATCGTTGCTTGGCCATCGGGATGTGGACAGCAAACAGACGTGTCTTTGTCGACATGATGGAGTCTTGTATGGTATTAACGGACCATGGAGTGTTGGATAAATCCCCAGATTCGGCCATTGTACCCGGATGTTGTTTTACTGTTCCGAAAATAGGACTTGACAAACGAGATGGTGTAAGGCTGGAGAATGGAGTGGTGACGCGTGGCAGATTTCATGTACGCAGATTTGTGATTCCAGCACGAGTTCGATTGTGTGTCACCAGCTTCATTGCAAGCGAACATCATAATCCTCTACACAGCTGACACACATTTTCTAGTGTGTGAACTATTTTGAATACATCAAACAACAGTCTCGATAGTTTATGAGTTCATAGGTAACTTTGTATTGTCATTTAAACCTGACTGACTGTATCTCACCTTTCCGACGTTTAAATGGCTCACTGACACTGTCAATGATTTCAAACCAAAGCTTCCACACTGTGTTCTCATTCTGTATTTAGTCCTTCTTGCAGACGGTGCACGCGTTTCAGAGAAGGAAAGGACGACTTACTCCGTATGCAAGCAGGACACATTCTATATATACCTCAGTTGTTTGTCTGAGTTCATACATAGCTAGTTGATTTTTTGCAATCTTTACTTTCTAATTTGTTTTGACTTTCCATTGTGACGCAACAGAAAACTTGACTTCAAGACCTTTGCCATGTCAAATGAAACGGAAACCTACAATTGGCAAATCTTGCCCATACAAGAAATATAGTGGGCCATCTTCATTAAATATAGAAATCAACCTGAAAATTGGGAATCCCCTTTCAGAGGGATGTCACCTCTTCCAGAGTGTTTCCAAAACACAAGTGATACTGAAATCATACCCACAAGGGAATGTTACTGCTAGGCATCCTAATGAGATGTAATATTACTACTTAAAGAAGAACAGAAGAAGAGTTTACTGTAAAACAAATTTTATTTAAAAAAATAGTATCTCATGTACATTGACTAATTGGTAAAAACTGGCATACATGTACTTTCAACATTAATTTCATGAGAAGTGGATATGCTATTTGTGCAGTCAGTGTATTTGAATCTTACTGTATTGAGATCATTCCAGATCTTTTTCATTGTAAATCACATCTGATGACATTCAATATCCCCCGTTGACCCAAAATCATTTCAGTATATACACTAAAGATATACTAATGTCACAATGTTAAAGATCAAGTATTGTACCTATATACATATATCTACAGGAAACAGTACATGTATATCACATACTATGAGAAATGGGAATAACATATAATTTCATCTTTACAATGAATGTGATAACATTTGTCAGTGCTGCAACATGCATAGTAAAACTGTTTGTGTCAATACCTACCAGAATGTGGAAAGCATACAAAACTTATCTTTATTTCAATTTCAGTTTTGTATTTTAATAAGCAAGTTTTGTTTTTAAAAAATTACACTTCTTATCCTCTGACATATCTTTCTCCCCATTCCTCTACACCTCTTCCCCAGACTCCCCCCCCCCCTCACATCTTTTTCCCTCTTCTTTCTAGCCATCTACTTTCAATACAAAAGTACATCATAAGTTATGATTGATAACTGAAACATAATGAGTGTAAAGTACTTATTGCACAGCTGCTTAATACTCTGAAAGCATTACACATTTACTAGGAATTTAGTTTTGTATCATTAAAAGTTAATCCTGGTAGATCTATGTGGTCTCAACAACATAGCCAGATATGTAACATTTCAATAGATACACCATGGAGGCTGAAATCTGTTGAATGGCAGTAATAAGTAATGGTGTGTGTCACTGGCTAACAAAATATCTAGGGACCCTTTGGTCACCTTTTAGCAAAGTGAATAAGATGAATATCTTCACTCCTGTAGACTTCATCCTGTCTTTCCAGTCCAATTGGGTGAACTGTGAAATCTTTTTCTATTAACTGGGAAAAATAGAAGAGGAGGATTGTTTGAACAAAATTTTCAAGTATATATCTTTGTTAGCTAATAACTTTATGTCTAATGTCATAATTCTAAATTTCATGCTGCTAAATGTAATATCAGTGATGGTATTATCTCTTTGGGAGCAGACAACAGGATTGCACATATGTTATTTGTGTTTACAGTGATACTTTTAATGCATACACATACATGTTAAAATGGTATTTAATCTAAATGATAATTGGAGATCAAAACTTGGGTTGTTGAATGGGAACTTTAGTAAGATTGAGACAATTTATGTAATTCAAAAGAGAAATGTGAACAAGAAAGTTTGGTAAACATTCTACATATAGCAATATATGAATATGTATATGAATACATTTTGATCATAGACACAGTCATTTTCTTTTGAAAGGTGATTTATAAAACCTTGAATAGTATTGATTTTGATAAACATATGAAAAGTTTTATAAGTTTAATAGCACCCACCTGAAAGAACTTCCTCTCCAGTTCTGGTTTATTTCCTGTGGTCCTTTTTTCATACGACATAATCACATTGGTTTGTTTACCACTCAGATATGAAATGGTCTCTACTAGTGGTCCAAGAGACTGGAAAAGTAAGTGGTTAATTTCAGTATAACTTATGTAATTCCATGAATTAATTATTGATTCTAACAATGATAACCCTTCAAGATAAATGGGCTTGGGATATGTTTGCCGGACTGTCTACATGGATCTGTTGCTCTCCTTCACTCATTTCGAGAATGAGCTCAGTGGCATCACAGATCCAGTGAGTTCCATAGACAGGCTAGCAAAAACCCAGCCATCACAGATCCAGTGAGTGGCGTAGACAGGCTAGCAAGAACCCAGCCATCACAGATCCAGCAACACAGACAGGCTATATGTTCACAAAGCAAAGCATGGATTTGGTGGTATGTAAGAGTATCTAAAACATTAAAGTGAGACCATGAACTGAGAGTCTCAGTTTGCAAAAAATAGTCATCTGAGATCAGTCTCAGTTTGCCAGTCTCAGATGGCAAAAGAAACATCTACCTGAGAATAGTCTTAGTTCGCAAAAAATTGATACTTCGGATTTGATGAAAAACAAATGCATTACATAAGTTGAAAAGAAAGAATTAAACAAAATCACTTATAAATCATTTCATATTTGTTTCTAGACAAACAAAACATTTTTCATATATCCTTTAATACAAAATTTTGTGTTTTTTGTACTTCTAGAAACTAAAGCCTGAATTTTAATTTACATAATGTCTTACCTCCCCATAGTATATGCAGTCTGATATGAATACAAAGTCTGGGCCTTGGATCATGGTGTCATCAATATTGTCTCCCCTAGAATTGACAGAAACTTGAATAAACTACCAATTAAAACTAATATGGGCAATCTTATATGTTAACCATTCATGTCCTGTGAATGCCAGAATAAGACCTGAACCACATTATGTGTACTTCAAACTTCACTGAAACAGGTTACAGGGTACGAGTACTCATTGCACACTTATCTTCAAAGAGATGGAATAACGTTAATTCATAGTTAGAAACAATATGCTGTTATATTTGATTGCCATGAATTTTTTTTTTTGCGTAGCATTAAAAAGGTTCTTCAACTAACTCTATGAACAAGTTATTCTCTGTAAACATACCATTTCAAAGACTTTGCTTCAGCTGATCCCTGGAAGTGCTGTTCATTTGTTTTGATATTCATTTTCATCAATGGTACAAATTCCTCCAAGTCAGTCAACACCACACCTGCCCTGTAATAACAGGGATTACATGTATGAGTACTCATTGTAATAATTACATGTGTATATCACATACATGATGTAAGTTTACATTTCTTCACGGTTACAGTCAGTAGGCTTAGGAAACAACCATTATACCATGTGCTCACGTATCATGTGAAAATTTTGAAGGAAATACGTCATTATACATTAAGTGCGATGAGCAATGTCATTTAGTATGCAGGCCCATATCTACAGGCACAAATAATTATAAGGTAGATATTTACTACTGTTTTTATTGTAGTTTCATTTGTTCATGCATACTTTTGAGGAAATTTTGTTTATTTTAATCACTGTTTCTGGGCTCCGTACTGTGATTCATTCAACCATCTGTGTATGAATAAGTACACATGTTAACATCTAATACAAGCATGATATACAAAATGGTCATATTTTTATATGAGATTACTGATTAGATTACACTATTTCAGTAATTCGACAAAATCGATAGAACAGATATTATACTGGTGTAAATTGTTGAATTACTTGGATAAACCACATCTATTTTTCGCAGTAGGATCCATGCAGTGATTAAAGATAGTGGCGAGATTATGAAAAGCGTGTAACTACTGAAAATGATAAAGGATCGAGACATTTGGAAAATACGTAGGCGAACTAACAACGAATATTCGGAATAAACTCCGTGTTCCATGTCCCTTTGAATTTGATACGAAATACAGAGCTCACACAACGCCCAGCATCCCTGCTGCCATCTAAAGTAATTTTCGCATATTACATTCAAGCATAGACCCTCCACAAACGATAATAAAATACGCTTTCATGATTACCCTAGCACAGCCGATGTCAGGCCTACTATTCCTGTTCCTGCTCCAAGCTCAACCACTCTTTTTCCGGGCAACTTTCCATAACTTTTCGCGAAATCCTGAGTTTGAATGTATGAGGCAAATACTAGAGCTGCGTCCCAAACAACGCATCCCACGTCACCAACTTCGCATTGATTAATCTGTAAAACAACCGAGTTTTTCAATTCAAATTCCCGTACAAACAACCCAGCCATGTCTCCCATGGGCGCAGCCATCTTGAATGTTTGGTGGGAAATGCAGTGTATGATGGGATACATGGTTTGCGACGATGATGATGACGGGGGATAACCAGCATCGTTTAATAGCAAACAGTATTTCGTATCTCATCGCGCGATCAAGAAATGAACATTTTTGAATGCACATTATTTCATGCACTATCGCATATATGTAGCCTATGATAAAGTTTGCGTGAAAGGGTGTGAAAAGAATGTATTACACAAGGTGCGGAGAATGGGAGGGGTCATATTTTACAAATCGGTTCTCGGGGAGGGTCATATTTTAGAAAATGGAATTAATGGAGGGTCACATTTTACTTTCATCGTATTATCTAACGTTGCATTATTGTGTGATTGTGGCATCACACCGCTGTCACCTGTGTCACATATTCCAAACCTGACAGATCCCACCACTGCCACCATTGTATTGTACTGTAATAAGCTTATCACGAGATCATAGCAGTCAAATTACTGCTGATAGCCATGACGTGAATCAGTTGTTGTTTGTGGTGTGTTTGTGGTGTGAGCACAGGGGCTTGGAATTGGCCATATTTGTTTACAAATATTTGTTTTTGTTTACTGTTCACTTTTTTTTTACAAATTTTTTTTTGTCTGTTGTTTTCTTTCTTTCTTTTTTCTTTTTCTTTTTTTTTCCTTTTCAAAAATATATTTTACCTACAAGGTACCATGCAAAAGTAATGATTTGAACAACTGGTGTGTTTTTTTTTCTAAATTAATCTTAACTTGGTTTTAATAAACCAGTTTTACTATGACTACCTTATTAATTATTTATGATTTACTTCTACTGATCGCCCTCCACCTTTGTTACATTTATAGTTAAATGTTATTACATTTATGGTTAGTATTACATTTATAGTTTTTATTACATTTATGGGTCATACACCTGTCGAGCGCCGCCAACGACTGTACTTTATACTTATCTATCCCTCGCTTAGTAGTACATGTCAGACAACTAGTCGATTTTCTCAAATCTTTTGAAAAAGCGAAACAAATGTTAAGAGACTATGTTGACACGGTTTTTAGTTTAGTTTTATTGCCGATGAAAAGGGTAAAGTGAAAGTTGATTTACGTACATGCCCCCCCCCCCCCCCCCCCCCCCATGCACTGCAACATTTCACAAAATGCACCGACTGTTTCAGCGAATAAAAATCTTAAACTCGACAGGACACTGATGAGTGAACTTTTTTTTCTTGGACCTGTCCCTCTGCCTCTTTTTTACCATCGCTTCTTTTCCTTCCATGATTTTCTACACGTGAACTTTCGAGAAACGAATTTATGTAACATGATCCCGACTTAGGGGTGCTGTTGCTGAACAGAACAGCTATTCTGTATTATCTATTTATCCGCTTCTGTTAGCTTCGCCATGGCCAACCGTTACCTAACAGAAAAATCAAATCAGATTTCTAAAGGACGCCACAAACAACCCATATCTATCAAAATCTGATTATTTTTAAAGTTACATATGATATACATCAGCGTAGAACTTCTATGATGCGCAGTAGTTATCTCGACCCACTTCATGATGGCTACTCCTCTCCTTAATTCGCTTTTCTCATTCCTTCTTTTCACATGTCTCATCACTTTCGGTAAAACTCAAGAAGATACAGAAGAATACCTGTATCCAGTGTTTAACGACCCAGAAAGGGACTCGTTCTACAATGATACTTTCCCAGAGGGTTTCATCTGGGGTAGTGCCACTTCGGCGTATCAAATAGAAGGTGGATGGCTAGAAGACAACAAGGGGCTCAGTATTTGGGACACTTTTAGTCACAGTGGTCGTATCTATAACAACCAGAACGGTGACGTTGCTTGTGACAGCTACCACAAATATGAAGATGACATTGAACTTTTGGTAAGGTTGGGCGTAACCCAATACCGTTTTTCCATCTCCTGGCCACGTATCATGCCCGATGGTACTATGAACTCTCTCAACCAAGCTGGTATCGACTATTATAGTACGCTGTTGGACAAATTAATTGAAGCAGGAATCGATCCGATGGTGACACTTTACCATTGGGATCTGCCGCAGGCGCTTCAAGATATCGGAGGATGGGAAAATGACTCTCTAGCAGAGCTTTTCAAAGAATACGCAGACATTTGTTTTCAAGAATTCGGCCCCAGAGTTAAATATTGGGCAACTTTCAACGAGCCCTATGTAGTGACATGGTTAGGATATGGAATTAACGTCTTTGCGCCCGGCATCTACGATCCAGGCAGTGCACCGTATAGAACTGCACATACTATCATCAAAGCCCACGCCAAAGCTTACAATATCTACCAAGAAAAATACAAAGCTACCCAGGGTGGTATGATCACTATTGTCCTCAGTACAGACTGGGGTGAACCAGAAGACCCGAATGATCCACTAGACGTAGCTGCTGCTGATAGATATATGCAATTTACTGCTGGTTGGTAAGTAAAGACCACGACACTTGTTGACGTATTTTGATTTTAATTCTCAAAATAAGTATCTAATTCATAAAATAGAAGATCTCTGACAATCGTCTGTTGGTCTAAAAATATATATCCACGTTTAATTACAAGTTTTACTTGATGTAACAGATACAAATGTATCATTATGAGAAAATTTAAGGAGGTGGATTTTTATTTTTATATTTGTGTCAGGAAATCATGACATTGCAAATAAACGCAGTGTTGTCTGATGTAAATGAATAACTTATAATGCAGTATTTTTGTAATCAGGTGAGTGATAATAGACTTAAGAAACTGTTACATGATGATTGATGTTTATCTCTTTGATTTAATCGCTACTTGTGTTGTGCGCATCTTTCATTCTTGCAGGTACGCCCATCCTATTTTCATCAATGGTGATTACCCAGATGTGATGAAATGGCAGGTTGGCAATAAAAGCATAGCACAGGGATTTAACGAATCTCGTTTGCCCACATTTACTGAAGAGGAGAAAGCTTACATTAAAGGCACTGCCGATTTCTTTGGTTTAAATCAATATACTACCACTATCTGTGTACATGACGTGAATCCAAACTCAGAACCTAATTATGAACAAGATCAGGTAAAATGCCAATTTTAATTAATCGTGTAAACATTAATTATATAAACTAATAGTGAGAAGGAAAAATACCACATATCTCATCCAATAATGCTTATTTAATTAATGTCTACCCGTCAAGTTCCAGAAATGCCGTCGATATAGATACCAATTAATCGTGAGATTCAGGTTCGTTGGTGAATTTTGGTAATTTTTTTAAAATTGTGCTTACAACCGATTACATTTATTAATTACATGTAATGCACAAAGACGTCCAGTGAATTAATTGCAAATTAAATCATCCACCAATCAATGAATTATTTTAAAAACCATTGAACATGACTCTCTCTCTCTCTCTCTCTCTCTCTCTCTCTCTCTCTCTCTCTCTCTCTCTCTCTCTCTCTCTCTCTCTCTCTCTCTCTCTCTCTCTCTCTCTCTCTCTCTCTCTCTCTCTCAGGACGTTACTAGGTATCAGAAGGACGAATGGCCAACATCCCCCTCTGGTTGGTTGAGGCCAGTACCGTGGGGTTTACGAAAGTTACTGAACTGGTTGAAAGCAGAGTACAATGATCCAATAATAGTTGTCACTGAAAACGGAATTTCAACAGAGGATACGGACGACTTGGCAGATGATTCCAGAATTACGTTTTATACTGCCTATATTGACGAAGTCTTGAAAGGTAAGCAATACTAGTATAGCGGATTCCAAGGGGGGGGGTGTTATGTGACAGAATCACATGGGCCACAACAGTTTCGCTAGTGTATTTTTTATGTTATAGCTACACGTATTTAATATACATTCAGAATACCTTTATTTCTATGATAACCTCAGACTTAGTCCCCTCATCATCATCTACACACACACGCCTTGATTATTTGTCTAGCTAATACTAAGGAGTTCACACATTTATCACATGTAACAAGATGTTGTACTGTCACTGACACATCAACTATTGACAATCGATCGTTTAGGCTGCGGTCAGAATTTCCGGCGGGAGGGAGATATTTTGGTCAAAACTTTTTCTGCAGCCCCCTTCGCGCTCATAAAATGTAATGCACCCCGATCCCCGAAATGAAAGCAAGAATTTTCATAGCCCTCATATGTGGAATTATACGGTACCCCCCCCCCCCCACTTCCTGCATTCTGGAGATTTACAATTGTATGGTACACTACACATTGGCAATAGACTTCAGTGTACATTCATAACAATAAGAGACTTTGCTAAAAAGGTCTCACAATGGGCTGTAACCTGTACTTGGAGATATACTAGTACTTAGCCAGCAAGGTATTCACTTTCAATCATGAATTTTTGACAGAAACAGCCCCCCTCCCCATGATAGATCGGGAGGGTGTGGGAGGTGACGTCGACATCCCCACGATGACCATTTTTTTTCAAAATAAGGACATGTTGAAAAAAATGTAGTACTTGGATATTGTTTTCAATTTCCCAATTTCACTCTAAGCACATTATTATACAACTGTAAGCCTAGATTGTCTATATTCTCTCTCTCTCTCCCTCCCCCTCCCTCCCTCCCTCCCTCCCTCCCTCCCTCCCTCCCTCCCTCCCCCCCCCTCTCTCTCTCTTTCTCTCTCTCTCTCTCTCTCTCTCTCTCTCTCTCTCTCTCTCTCTCTCTCTCTCTCTCTCTCTCTCTCTCTCTCTCTCTCTCTCTCTCTCTCTCTCTCTCTCTCTCTCTCTCTCTCTCTTTTTTCATGACCCTCCAATTTCTTCCCAGGCCCCCTGCCGTATATTCTGACCGCAGCCTTACTTACTTCAACGTGGTGTACCGCATACAGGTAACGCCATTATGTTACCTTTTGTATGATATTCGTTTGATTTTGAATTATTAAACAATACCATGTTTATTTCAGCCATAAAACTTGATGATGTAAACGTCCAAGGGTATTTTGCCTGGTCATTGATGGACAACTTTGAATGGACATCCGGCTATAGTCAGCGCTTTGGTCTTCACTACGTGGACTTTAATGATGACGACCGTCCTCGTACAAGGAAGAACTCAGCTGATTTTTACACTCAGCTTATCAAGAACAACGGGTTCAAGGGTGTAGACGTATCTGGCGCACAACGTTTCTCTTTCTCAATTTTAACATTTTTGACAGTGTTTTTATCTATTTTGTACATATCGGTCGAAGTACGGTAGGCTATTTCTGACTAAAATCTTGTTTTTTTTACTCCAAATTGAACTATAAATCAAGAATCAAAAACAACAGATTTCGTTAAAGCCAAATCTGGCGCTCAGCGTTTGACTGTCTCAATTTTAACACTTTTAACTGTATTATTTTCAGTCTATTTCAATATGTTAATCAAGTTTTTATAAAATCTACTATAACACATTTATTTTAAACTTCCGTAACATAACGTTGCAGGTATGATGAATTGAATGATATGTGTAATACCATTCCAAATTTCATTGGCCAACAAGTATAATTAGGCAGAGAATTCCATGGGATTGTTCACTTTCCTTGTACAAAGCAATGTCTTCTGGTGTCCAAAGGGTCAGTTATCTCCCATCTGTCTTGTGATGTTATTAGAAGAAAAAAACATTCGGAGTGTTGTGAACAATATTGGGTTTTTAAAACAACAACGGAGACCGGTGCTAAACAATATCCGTATCCTTCTCAAAAGGATGATAACACTATCCCAAATTCCTTAAATAACTTCCTTAAATAAATTGGGAACTAACCTCGGGTCCGTAATGGATCCTGAAATTAATTGGCAAACCAGTAGTATCAATAATATTACCTCTGATGAGATTCCATTCATGCTGTCACGTGACACAACTAATTCACTTACTTTACACCATGATGTCACATGACACATGGACTATTTAAACAAGTCACTCAGTTATTCGTGGTTTAGAACACTTCAACATTTATTTTCCTTCAATTCACTTGTCATACTCAATGATTATAAAGTGTCCATTTTTGCACACATATATAATTGAGACAATATGTATTGGACAAGTTATGTAGACTACATATACATGTACAACGAACGGTGAAGGAATTAAAGAAATCATATGTTGGAGAGGTACATTTTTATTTGTGAGTCAATGTATTTCTATTCCGCTAATAAATAAATATAATAAATGTTAATGGAGTGATGGGTTATTTACTATTAAACAGGTACAGTGTATGATTTTGATCGCCAAACGACGTTCAGGGTATAAAATTTGGGCGTGAAATGTACACAGTCGTATTCGTTTCTCGTGCGTTGAAATTTACATGCAAACCTCAGAGAACCATAGGCAATCATCATTGCCCCAGTACACTCCATACACATATCACCTTTGATTTATTTTTTTATCAAAGATTTCCTTATATTTTTATTAGTTTTTTTAGTGTTGTTTGTCCAGTATTTGTTTGTAAAAAATTCAATGGTATAACATCGCTGTACGAAATTATCCCACTTCTAAATATACTGTTACTCTTACTCTGCTATCTCGCCATCACAGCCATTACTTAGAAAATGTGAAAAATTATTTAATTACCCTGAAAGTAAGTAATTAAAGTTGGCAGACATTTTTCAAATCCATACAAAAATACGCCCTCACCGAAAGAGGGGCAAGGACCTTTATTTTCCAGCAATATCGTTGGGGGCGTACACCAAAAGGTTGAAACTTTATTGACAATCCAACTATACTCTGCTATATCATACTTAGTATTTGTGTAATACTATAATAACGAATGGTTACCAAGCCTTATCAAGATATAAATTTCTCCTGCAATTTGTCCTAACACTATAGTAGACAAATTATCCAGTAATAATGAGGATGACGAAATAAGAACTGAATTATTACAATTGTGACAAATATGACATAACTAATATTTATTTTCATAAATAGACATTTTTATCAAGCCGCGCAAAATTTCCCATGAATTATTAAAATTGATTTTAACTTCTAAGTCTCGTTTCATTCGCATGTAAAAAAAAGTGTACGATTCAGATAATATAAGCGTATTGATAGCCTTACGTAATGAATATCTACATAGACAAGTAATTATACTTCAAGTTGTTAAAACTTCTCTTTTTAAAAGGGGACAGTAACGGCGATTGTTGACGTTTTGACGTTTATTTCGACTCGAAGCACCGCCGAAACAACGACGCGCGCAATGACTGTAAAACAATAAGAAAAATAGGTTTACATAATTATCCAAACAAATTTTAAATAAATAAATAATAAATAGAAAAAAAGGTCCCGTACATTCTTTTCGAACGCGTACAACTAACTGTCTTGCACGTCGTATCCTATAGTGGTTATCACTTGTATCTCTTCAGACAAAGGTGTTGATAGAAACTAAAGACCGCACAGTTCTGTTTTGTTTGTATGTCGATCAAAAAATTCCTCTAATGGTCAATTCTACTTCATTTCTCCTACTATAATTTTGGTTGATTGAATAAACCATTAAAGAAACACGTGTTGATGTCATGTACATGACTAAGAAACACGTGTTGATGTCGTGTACAGTAGATCTAAATCTCCAATTGGTTGTGTTACACCTCAGACTGTCTCCCCACAGACGTGATATATGCGACCTTTCAATCGAAGTGATAAACTGTGCTTATTTCGTCACAAAATATTGAATGTTGGGTGTCACAGAGGACTTTGACACGTTAGACATTTGATAAAAAAATACTATGATCCCAGACTACTATTGGTCTGATCTTTGTGACATAGCGACGTAGAAGTTTGCACGTTCC